>NW_020172717.1:1622296-1647128 GCF_003031525.2 Neophocaena asiaeorientalis asiaeorientalis
ACCTGGATCATCCTTGAGCCAAGCAGGAATGTTTGACAAGATCCAGGATCTTTTGGAGGAAGGAAGGAATGAGCTACCTTTCTCCTTGTCCCTGTTTCCCATGTGTCATCTTGCCTTGGCATCTTCTCTTCCATATTATTCTTTCTCAGGGGGACTGGGCTGCCATAGCTTGCCTCATTTGGAGAGAGGGGAGGGGGATTTATGCCCAGTTCCTTCTCTGATAGGTGACTTCACCTTAGAGTATACATGAGACATTGCTGGTTAGACGTTGGCCAGGATTACAATTGCTCAGAACTGTGGCATTAGTACATTATTAGACATTATTTTACTCCTTTCCCAGTTAGTTGGCTGGAATTGGTGAGAACTTAAGTTAGCCTGGAGCATCAGTAGTAATAATCCCTTATGCTTTCACAAGGCTTCCCCAGCTATAAAGTATTTTCCTCCACGTAGTTCAATTGGTTATTGCTTAAACCACTAAATTTTGGGTAGTCTATATAACCAGAAAAGAATGGATAGAACTATTCATTCTGTCCAATAATAAAAAGACAATCCAATTAAAAATGGGCAAAGGATCTGAATAGGTATTTCTCTAGAGAAGATCTATGAAGTCTAATCACATGAGACGATTCCCAATATCATTGGCCATCAGGAAATGAAAAGCAAAGAAATATGACTTCACACCCACTAGGATGGCTATAATAAAAAAGACAAGACAATAACAAGTATTGACAAGGATGTGGAGAAGCTGAAACCCTTATACATTACTAGTGAGAATTGAAACATATATCCACAAAAACTTGTATAAGAATGTTCATAGCAGCTTCATTCAACATAGCCAAAAAGTGGAAACAATTCAAATGTCCATCAAGTGATGAAAAGATAAAGAAAATGTTGTATATTCACACAATGGACTAATATTTGGCAATTACAAGGAATGAAGTACTGATATATGCTACAACACAGATGAAACTTGAAAACATTTTATAAGATGAAAGGAGCTAATCATAATATACCACACATATGACTCCATTTGTATGAAATGTTCCAAATAGGCAGATCTATAGAGACAGAAAACAGATGAGTGGTTCCTGAGGCCTGGGTGGGTAGGGGACAGTAAGGGGAAATGGAGAGTGAACGCTAATGGGTAAAGGGTTTCCTTCTGGAGTGTGGAAATGTTATAAAATTAGATTGTGGTGATGGCTGCACAACTCTGTAGGGATGCCAAAATCGATTGAATTGAACACTTTAAATGGTTGAATCGTACGGTATGTTGGTGGTATCTCAATAAAGTTATTTTAAAAGACCTCATTAAGAAAATAAAAACGGAAGCCACAGACTGGGAAACATTATTTACAAAATATAATCTGATTAGAGAACTTACATCCCAAATATATAAAAAAACTTTTACAACTAAATATTGGGAACACAAACAACTCAATTTTTTAAAAATGGGGGAGAGATTTGAATAGACAGTTAACCAAAGAAGATATATAAATGCTAAATAAACACATGAAAAGTTGTTCAATCAACATCATTAGTCATCAGGGAAATATAAAGTAAAACTACCAAGAGCTATTACTACATATCCTTTAGAATGGCTAAAATCAAAGAAAAAACCTTACAATACATAGTGTGCATGAGCACGTGGTGTTACTGGATCTCTCACACATCTCCGTTGGGGATATGCTAAAAGGCACACCCAGTTTGCATAGCAGTTTGGCAGTTTCTTAAAAACTTAAGTATACGCTTACCATTCAACTGACCAATGCTACTCACAGCTATTCACTCAAGAGAAATAAAAACCTATGTTTTTACAAAGACTTATGCATGATTGTCCTTAACAATTTTATTCGTAATAGCTCAAACTGGAAGGAACTCAAGATTTCATCAAAGGTGGTTGGATAGACAAACCATTCTACATCCCTTCAAAGGAATAAAAGGAATAAACTACTGGTGCACACAACAATATGGATGAATCGCAAATGGCTTATGTTAAGTGAAAGAAGACAGACAACGACGACTACATACTCTATGATTCTGCTTATATAAAAATCTAGAAAAGGCAAACTGTAATGAAGGGAACCAGATCAGTGGATGTATAGGGACAGGAGTAGAGGAAAGGATCAACTGTAATGGGCCGTGAAGGACTTTTGGGGGGTGATGTTTTGATGTGGGTGGTGGTTACATAATGGAATACATTTGTCATGAGTCATTGACTTGTACAGTGACAAGGTATACATTTTACTGAATGTAACTTATGCCTTAATAAAAGTGATTAAAATTTTTAGACAAAAATCAAAGAAATGTGGGGTTTATGGAGGTAGTGAATTACTACAGACTGAAGGTTTGTTTTCCCCCTAAAATTCAATGTTAAACCCTAATCCCCAACGTGATGGTATTAGAAGGTGGTGCCTTTGGGAGGTGGGATCAGTGCCCTCATAACAAAGAAGCCAGAGAGCTTCCTTGCTCCTTCTGCCATGTAAGCATGCAGTGAAAAGAACCAGGAAAGAGACTCTTACCAGATACTGTCGCTGCCAGCACCCTGATCCTGGACTTGCCAGCCTCCAGAACTGTGAGAAATAAATTTCTGTCATTCATAAGCTACTCAGCCTATGGCATTCTGTTTCATTCAATAGTAGCCTGAATGGACTAAAACAGGAATTAACAAGGGATTATTGATGGTAACAAACTGCAGTTCACTGATGTGAGCCAGTCCTTACGTGAGGTACACATGGATGAGAAGTTAAGACCCCTGTGACTCCCAGAGCAGGGGTCTGGCCACTACACCACATGTTCAGTTCTTTTTAGTTTGTATAGTATCACTTTATACAAATCCAAAGCATTGTGAAAACGAGTGAAACATGAAGGAGTTATTATTATTATTTTTTTTTGCGGTACGCGGGCCTCTCACTGTTGTGGCCTCTCCCGCTGCGGAGCGCAGGCTCAGCGGCCATGGCTCACGGGCCTAGGTGCTCCGTGGCATGTGGGATCATCCCAGACCGGGGCACGAACCCACGTTCCCTGCATCGGCAGGCGGACTCTCAACCACTACGCCACCAGGGAAGCCCATGAAGGAGTTTTAAAAGCAAATATGTTGAGTTATGACACAGTTACTGGACAGTACCCTCAGAGGCAGGGCATGCTCCAGAATTAGCCTGGATTAAATGACCCTGAGACAGGGACCTGAGAGGTAGAGAAAAGCATTAACATGCAGGCCTGACACTGCTATCCTGAGGCCCTTGGTGGTCATCTGAGAACTTGGATTTGGGGAAGGATCCCAAAACCCTTACAAGAATGGTTCACTGTGCCTAAACTGTGCCAATAATGTGGTTTGTGCTAAACACACGCTTTCCTTTTGGGAGCCTGGGATTTGGGCACAGGCCAGGCAGAGGGTGTCTATGTGACCACCTATCATGAAGGACATTGGACAGTGAGCTTCTCAAGAGCTTCCCTGGCAGACAGCATTTCACACACAGCATGTCACAACTTGTTGCTGGGGGAATGAAGCACATCCTGTGTGATTTACTGGGAGAGAAGTCTTGGAAGCTTGTTGCTGGTCTTCTGGACTTCACCCCATGCACCTTTTCCCTTTGCTGAGTTTGCTGTGTGTCCTCTAGCTGTAATCTATCAAAACCACGAGTACGAATATATTCTGAGTTGTGTGAGTCCTTCTACATAATCATTGAACCTAGGGGTGATCTTGGAGGCCTCAACACAGGAGGTGATCCCAGGAGACACTAAGAAGGGAAGGGATGATGGCCTTAAAGGTATATATTGTCAAATAACTTACCAGAGTGGGCGAATGGGACAAAATTCTTCTGGGGAATTTGGAACGACTGTAGAACATGCACTTATGTGGCAAGGGGGGATGTAATATTTATCCACCAACTCCTGAGTTGGTATTAATTATCTGGAACTTCCAGCCTACCCTGTGCATGCGCCCAGTGGGCTCTGGTGGCCACAGCCAGCCCTGAAGCCAAGAGCTGCAGCTGGAAGCATGCTATGTGCCTGTGGAGGATATGGTGGGGCACTTCTGCTACAGCCCCTAAAAGACATGAAATCAAACATGAAGTAGGACCATTGCTCAGTCTTTCCCAAGGTGCTCATCACCTGCCTTAGCAACACAGGGAAGATGGATTACGTGTGCTTCATTCCCACCAGAGAGGCCCTTCCTCCCAGGAGAGGATGCTGTAAGCTGCAGCCTCGTCCAGGGCACCATGAGCACAAGGGAGAGGTTGCCTTATCTATTCGAGATAGAGATGTGGTCCTTCTTCTTCCCTCTCTACCCTCAAGTCCTGGGCACAGGAATCCCTGCTTTGCTTTACTGTTTCTTGTTTCACCTCTTTACTAGCTCAGTCTAATGAGTAGGTCAATGGGAGGCTTCCTCTCCCACAGAAGGGGCACCTAGGCAGACGGAGCCTCCTCCATCAGGCTACACATTGAGGGATAGTCTCCCTGTCTGGGTGTTGTGTGGGTCCACTGAGGCTGATCCACCTTGTCTGCTCTTGGTAGAGTTCCCACACTCCCCAGAACTCTCTGGCTTACTTACAGTTTCCTCATTCTGCCTTTTCCTACTTACATAGCTAGAAATTCATCATCCATCACATGGGGATATTAGGAGTACCTACCTCAGAGAGTTGCCATGAGGATTATGTCAGATAATACAAGTCAAGTGCCTAAAACAGTGCTTGGTACACAGTAAGCACTCAATAGAGTTAACTATTACTATTAGGTATTTATAACTAGCTGGCAGATGTGTATTTATTACAAGAAATAGAATGCCCAGATTGCTTCAACTTGCTCCTTGCAATGCATCAGCAGACTAGCATGGCAATGGATTCTTCAAGAGCTCTCAGCCAATTTCCAATTTCAGCTTTTTCAAAATTGTCAGAAGTTCTAGGTAAAATACTACTCCTCTCAAACAGCTGTGAGGGATTTACATGTTCAACTCCTAAAATCAAGGTTGCTAGGCAGACTTAGTGAAATTCTCGCTCAAGGAATGGAAGGTAATAAAGTGGTAACTCTCCTAAGTTCACTGTCACCCTCTACTATCCATACAGTTTAATCTTCTTTTTTTTAAAAAAAAGTCCAATATTTACAGAACAGATTTGGAAACTCCTCCCCCTCCAAAACCACCTGTGGGGAGAAGAGAGAGGCCACGGCCAAAAAATTCAGTGCTCACATGAGAAACACACAGAAGCCACAGGGCCTCATGGGCTCAGTGAGACAGCCAGTCCTGTGGTCACACGTGATGAACAACGAACGCTTAGCAAGCACAGCCGAAGGAAGAGGGCGCTCCTGAGAACTCCCTTGTGAAGATTGCACTTCAGGTGATCTTGGAACAAGAGCACAAGCAAGAACCTCAGGCGGCCTGGCAACCGGAACAAAGGCCCAAACAGGACTGAGCCAGCAGGTGACAATGTGTGGCAGGACTTCCCCAGTGTGGAGGGAAAGATTCAGAATGGAGATGACCTCTCAGCCACACCTGCCTGAGGGCTGTCATCCGGAGGGATTTACCTGTTTATAACAGAACTCAGTGTGTATCACTGTTGTCAGTTTTACTAATCATGGTTATGTTTACTGAATATTGAGCTTATACCAGAATGGGGAGTTGGGCTATCCCAACTAATGTTTTGTGGTCTTTAAGATTCTTCGAACCTTTTTTGATGTATCCTAATTTGAATATGGTATCATTTTTCTGCTGGGAGTCTCCTGATAAAATATCTATTTAAATATAACAACTATATTTAATTAATTTTGATAACAAATATGCTGGATTGATGACAAATAACACAGCTCTAATCCCTGAATTTAACCTTTTCTTTCTCTCGGATTTGAAAATTACCTGCTTTTTGAAGTAAACGATAATGAATCCTAAAGAGCAACAATAATGAATATTTAACTGCCCTAGATTGGCTAAGATTTCTCTTTCCCTTTAATGCACAAAGTAACTAATTCAAGGATTCCCCAGTACTTAAGATCGACCTTGCCAATTTAAAAAAAATGTATAAATGCTTCAGAAATTCATTTAAAGATCAATTTTACGAAGGTAGTGTTAGGAGAGGGACTGCAAGAGCTAAGCTAAAAAATTTGCATTTCGTGTTTGTATACTGTCCTAAGTAAAAAAGCCATTGTCCTCGGCTGGAGAGGGGTTTGTAGAAGTGCAGGGAAAACCTCTCCATCTAGTTCTCTGAACCTGTACAGGACATTTCATCAAGGACAAAAATGCCAAGCTCTTAATATTTACATACATCGAAGAGCTACACGATAGTGGTTTAGTTCTCACTGCTTATGAAGTTTGTTCGTAATTTAGCTGATTTTAGGTATCAGCTCAAACCTACTACACAGCTTAAATCAGAACATGCTGAATTTAGCCCTTCAAAAAGCTCCCGCTCCTTCCTGTTAAGCATAATAGTCTTGGGCTTTTCCAAAAAAAAAAAAAAAAAAAAAAAAAAAACTCTTGAGACAAAAATGCCAAGCTCTTAATATTTACATACATCGAAGAGCTACACGATAGTGGTTTAGTTCTCACTGCTTATGAAGTTTGTTCGTAATTTAGCTGATTTTAGGTATCAGCTCAAACCTACTACACAGCTTAAATCAGAACATGCTGAATTTAGCCCTTCAAAAAGCTCCCGCTCCTTCCTGTTAAGCATAATAGTTTTGGGCTTTTCCAAAAAAAAAAAAAAAAAAAAAGAAAAGAAACTCTTGCCTAGTTTATCTAATGAACACATGGGGTGGATTTTTAAAGACAGTCATTGTCCTAAAATATATGAACTGAGAGGGTTGTACTAGAATCTATCCCTTAAAGTAGCACAAAAGTGACATCCACTGGCCAAACAGCTTTCGTGACTATGGGGGAGAGAGCTTACCTCTGAAGAGTGACAAAGAAAGAGAACATTCGAAGACAGATGCTCTACATAGCTGAACACATCTATCCAAAAGCAAATGATTTCTACCTTTAACAATTTATATCCACTGTTGCACACACTTCTTCACATTATTTTTACAAATCTATGCGGCATATGCCAATCCATATTGGCAGAAATTCAAAGGCTTGACAATATACTCTCTTGGTCTGGCTGTGGGAAAACAGGTATTTCCACAACACAAAATGTTACAACCCCTCTAAAGGGAAAATTTTCAATATCCAACAAAACCACATATGCATTTATTCTTTGACCCAGCAATCGCACTTTAGCCTGAGAAAATTCCAACAATATAAAAATACATATGCACAAAATTATTTATTGCAACTTGATTTATAATTGCAAAATACTGAAAACTTAATAAATGCCTCAGTATAGGAAAGTGGTTGAATAAACTATGGTACCTACATACAATACAGTACTATGCAGGTAAGAGAAAGAAAAGAAAGAGTAAGATCTATATGAACTGACATGGCGGGCTTTTCAGGATAGATCATTAGGCAGAGAGAAACCACTTTTAATGACTGACATTGGTAACAATACTTTTTTTTTTTACATAATCCAGGAGATAATTTAAATTTTTAGTGCTAGAAATTTGCGGTGAATCAGGCGTGGTAAAGACGGATGAGAAAAGCATTTCAAGCCAGGTATGATACCTGTCTTTGTCTTTCATGGGCCAGCCCTCTTGATACACTCACTAATGCAATCTATCAGGGATAGTCATTCTATAGATAGATAGATAGATAGATAGATACATACATACATACATACATACATACATAGGTAGATAGATACATACATACCTACATACGTAGATATATCTGCTTCAGATAGATATCTGAAGCAGATAATAAAAATGTCTGGGTTTAGGTATATGAATTGAATCACACATTGACTCTGCCATTTGCAGTATTTACAGACAAATCACACTTGAACAGATGACAGCAGGTAGACCAGAGTCTAGTAAGATTGTTTACTTCAAGATTTTACACTGATCTGTTTGACGTGGGTGTGTGTTGACTCAAATTTCACGCTTAGAGTAGGGAAGTCATTACTGCTTCCCAGGTTGTAAAATCTGCCATGCTTCTGTAGAGGTATGCTCATATTTCCCTTTCTATCATTGTTCTTCCAGCAGGCTGGTCATTTAAATTAAATTATATTTAATTTAATCTAATTTAGTGTAATTTTTTCTCATCCTTTTTTCTCTTAGAATTTCAGAGGTATCTTTATTGTATAGTTTTGTAACAGTACTAATTTTATAGTACTCTATTTCTTTCTTCTATTAAGCTGTGGTTTTCTTAATATTTTTCCTTAAAAACAAAAAACAAAAAACACCTGTGCTGCAGGAACTAGGTGCTGGTGAGCCTGTGCACTCAGAAGCCCAAGAAGGAGCATAGGAGAGCTGGGGGCGAAACCCTTTCCGTCTGAGATGTCTCTCCTGCGCCATCTACTGACAAAGCTCAACTGGTGTCAGCTGGAGAAGGAAGCATATTTAAATTGTCACAGAATAGGTGAAAAGGATGAACTGGAGCTCAGACAGTAAAACCATAACCTGCATAAGGAGTGTCCATACATACTTCCTATGGCTGTTCCTCTAACAGCTTAATTCTTTCTTAAAATATTTGCTCATCCTTTGTCTTTCTCTTCTTCAATATGTAATTCATAAGCACGTGCACATATTTTTTATTGCTTATATTCATATATACACATACATATTTATACGTGTATATATTTTTTTATTTTACCAAGAGGGAGAGTTCCTTTAGATTTTTCCAATTAGCAAGTGTAATATTACCTATTCTTTCCTGACTCCCTTCTCCTGTTATGAAGGAGGAAAAATATGGTGAGTTTATTTTTGCAATTAGACTGTAAAACAGACTTCCACAACTATAGTAGACAAATAGGCAGATAAGTGTATAAGCATATGAATGAATGCATAGCTGGACACATACAGAAAGAGAAAAACAGAAATAGTTTGGAAGAAGAATGCATACATAGATAACGCTCATAGTAAGAGAGATATAACTATTAAAAATTGAAGTCTGTAGGACATAAATTTAATCATTGGTGTTAGAAATCTGGGGCAATTTTGGATGGCATTTTATCCTAGGCATTGTACCTATCTTTGTGCTCCATAAGCCAGACTTTTCTCCTCTTCATCCTCACATATTCACCAACTTAGTATTTTTGGGAGCAGGTCCCTTAGTTTTTTGGTTTTTTTGCGGTACACGGGCCTCTCACTGTTGTGGCCTCTCCCGCTGCGGAGCACAGGCTCCGGAAGCGCAGGCTCAGTGGCCATGGCTCACGGGCCCAGCCGCTCCGCGGCATGTGGGATCTTCCCGGACCGGGGCACGAACCCGTGTCCCCTGCATCGACAGGCGGACTCTCAACCACTGCGCCACCAGGGAAGCCCCCTTAGTTTTTAATTAGTTTTCAAAACATAATAATGTGCCCATCTGTATAAATGGAAACACACGTATGTATTTACTCTCAGATTTCACACGCATGTACTTACAGCTCTAACAGTCATGCTGGCATCTGAGGGTCAGAGGCTCTGAGCTCTGAGGTGTAAGAGTTTTCCCCTTCCCAATTTTTATTCTTCCCAGTGGGAAACCTCATATGCTGCTGTACCAGCACACTCGTATTTACTTTCTAAGGCTGCTTTTACAAGGTGCTGGTTTTGGTGTTAGTCTTTTCTTATCTTTTCTTCTTCATTTTGTAATTCTGTATTACATATCTCTTTATTATTGTTTGGTCATATTGCTTCACATATTTCCAATACTTCCATAGATTTTTGCATTTTTAATGAATTTTTTCATTCAGTGGAATAGTCATATATATATAAATAAATAATGTAATATCTTTTGCAATCCTTTTCCTTCTTTTAACCAGTGGTTTGAAGTAAGTTATACAGTACTTTACTTTTAATCTTCGTTCACTCACTAATTTGTATTGCATTTTTTATTTTACCAAGAGGGAGAGTTCCTTTAGATTTTTCCAATTAGCAAGTGTAATATTACCTATTCTTTCCTGACTCCCTTCTCCTGTTATGAAGGAGGAAAAATATGGTGAGTTTATTTTTGCAATTAGACTGTAAAACAGACTTCCACAACTATAGTAGACAAATAGGCAGATAAGTGTATAAGCATATGAATGAATGCATAGCTGGACACATACAGAAAGAGAAAAACAGAAATAGTTTGGAAGAAGAATGCATACATAGATAACGCTCATAGTAAGAGAGATATAACTATTAAAAATTGAAGTCTGTAGGACATAAATTTAATCATTGGTGTTAGAAATCTGGGGCAATTTTGGATGGCATTTTATCCTAGGCATTGTACCTATCTTTGTGCTCCATAAGCCAGACTTTTCTCCTCTTCATCCTCACATATTCACCAACTTAGTATTTTTGGGAGCAGGTCCCTTAGTTTTTTGGTTTTTTTGCGGTACACGGGCCTCTCACTGTTGTGGCCTCTCCCGCTGCGGAGCACAGGCTCCGGAAGCGCAGGCTCAGTGGCCATGGCTCACGGGCCCAGCCGCTCCGCGGCATGTGGGATCTTCCCGGACCGGGGCACGAACCCGTGTCCCCTGCATCGACAGGCGGACTCTCAACCACTGCGCCACCAGGGAAGCCCCCTTAGTTTTTAATTAGTTTTCAAAACATAATAATGTGCCCATCTGTATAAATGGAAACACACGTATGTATTTACTCTCAGATTTCACACGCATGTACTTACAGCTCTAACAGTCATGCTGGCATCTGAGGGTCAGAGGCTCTGAGCTCTGAGGTGTAAGAGTTTTCCCCTTCCCAATTTTTATTCTTCCCAGTGGGAAACCTCATATGCTGCTGTACCAGCACACTCGTATTTACTTTCTAAGGCTGCTTTTACAAGGTGCTGGTTTTGGTGTTAGTCTTTTCTTATCTTTTCTTCTTCATTTTGTAATTCTGTATTACATATCTCTTTATTATTGTTTGGTCATATTGCTTCACATATTTCCAATACTTCCATAGATTTTTGCATTTTTAATGAATTTTTTCATTCAGTGGAATAGTCATATATATATAAATAAATAATGTAATATCTTTTGCAATCCTTTTCCTTCTTTTAACCAGTGGTTTGAAGTAAGTTATACAGTACTTTACTTTTAATCTTCGTTCACTCACTAATTTGTATTGCAACAAATTCTGCTCCTTCAGGACTCGAGTTTGCCATAAACAAATGAGGAAAACAGAATTATTCCATGGGAAGTGTATAAAATAGATCTAAATGATTCTTATGTATTTTGCTATATAATAAAAAGCATTATTTACTGAGCATGTAAACATTCTTTCAGACCTTTAAAAAAAAAGTTTGGCTGCAGAGGCTGTGATCCATAAAGACTACTCTTTGGCTTTAATTATTTTAGATTCAAGACTTTGTACCCAAAAGACATTAAGATTAGTATTTATTGTTCATATTTTTCCGTATGAGGACATGGACATGCTTAAAAATCCCACTATCACTTTGGCATCCCAGTGAGTTATGCAGGTCACAAATATGATTCTTACTGATAGGAAAATTAAAATCTGAAATGAGCCCAAATCATATAGTGAATATCTTTTCTTATTGAAAAAAGCACTTCTATTTCAAGCACCTTTTAAAATTATGCTTTATGAGGACATCATTTCAATTTTATATTATGCTATTGTTCCTTATAAAGACTGAATTTTCTATTCTGGACAAAGGAAGTAGATATTCAGAGTGGACTTCCTTGCAAACGTATTGCTGAGAGAAATGTTAATGAATGAACAGGAACATTACCTGAGTCCCAGAGCTGAGAGGTGAAGAAAGAGCTTTCTCCATACCAGGGACAGTCAAAGGCAAGTTAACAGGCAAAATGTGTGAAAGACACAGGCTCTCAGGTCACGGATGGTAATGTCCAAAAAGAAAAGAAAACAAAGGCAGTTAAAGAATGATTAGTAGGTGAATTAGCCAAGGCTCCCCAGACCTCCCAGTGGATGCCTTTACATGATCTGGTCCACGAGTTTTGCCAATTAAACTCTAAAATATAAAGGCAATCTTATACTACTAAACCACATACCTTTCTTCTAAAAATTGGTACCTCATTCAAATAAGGATCTACAATATTTTCATTCTGATCGTATAAACTTGACCAGAGACCTATAAAATATTTGTTATGAGTTGATAAATGGAAAAAACAGACTTAAATTCTAGTTCCAGGACTTACATCAACCTAAAAATTATTTATATTATATCCAAAGCTTTCCTTGGAACATATTCCACATAGAATTGGATGAAGCTGATATGCCAGTTGATGTGCTTTTGAATATCTTTCTAAGCCTTTGCATATGATGTCGCTTTTGCCTGAAATACGTTCAATCTCCTCTTCCTCCTCCCTCAGTCTTCTCTGTTCTTTGAGATCAAGCTCATTTATTACTGCTTGTCCTGCGTTAGAAACTCACACTGCTGGTGGGGAGAGGTGGGTTTGGGGCAGACCCAGGAGGGAAAGAAGACACTGATGAAGACTATATGGTTTCCAGCTTGGCTTCCGAATAGGATGGGTTTAGGGGAATGTTTTGACCCACACAGCCCTCAGGATGAGTGGTAGGAAGCAAAGGCAGGTGAAGGCTGAATCTAGAACTCAGATTTTTGAGAGAACCCTACCCTCTTCTCTGCCTGTGGGGCTAACTTTGCTCCAGAGGCTACAGCCATCCCCACACCAATGAAACCAGCTGGTCAATCTAATGGCCTTGTGTCCTGGCCAGATGATAAAATCTACACCTATACCCTCACTCCTATTTTTCCATCACTCAGTAATTTTAAGTGTGACTTGCTTGACTCATAAAAGGTCGATGCAGGTAGAATAAGCATGCTTATTTTACAGGCAGGAATGGGCTTTTCCATGGCAGTATGCTTTCCTTATTATACCATGAGCTGGTGCAACTCTCCCCAGATTTAAGGGCCTTCATCCATCCACTTCAGCATTTTTTTCAAGCTGGGTCCTGTGCAAGGTGTTTGAAATAGAAAGATGCACAAGGCTCTCATGAGGTTAAAGTCTGGTGGACATAATTTCAGACCTACATAAAAGTTGTAAGACTAGTACAAAGAATTCCCATATATCCTGTACCCAGATCCCTTAAATGTTAACATTTTACCACATTTGATTTCTTTCCCTCCCTCTGCATACATATACACATATACATACATGTATGCATACACACACACATTTTTTGGAACTGTTTGAAAGTAAGCTTCAGGTAAGTTGGTACTAAGTATCTCAGTGTGCGTTTTCTAAAAGGAAGTATTCTCTCTTTCATAACCACAGTGTGATAGTCAAAATAAGGAAATGACATTGATAGAGTATAAATTATCTAATCATAGGCCTTATTTGGATTTTGTCAACTGACCCAATAATGCTTCTTACAACTAAAGAAATTCTGGATCACATGTTGTAGTCAGTGGTCATGCCCCGTTAGTCTGCTTTAATCAGGAACAGTTCCTTAGTCTTTTATGACATTGACTTTTTTAAGGAGTACAGGGCACTTATTTTGTAGAATGTCCCTCGATTTGGGTTTGTCTGATGTTTCCTCAAGGTTAGATTTAAGCATGAGCTTTTGGTAGGTCTACTACAGAGGGCTGTGTCCATTTCAGTGCATAATATCAGGAGGCACGTGATGTCAGTTTATCTCAGTACTGGTCATATTACCTTTGATCGCCTGGTTCAGGTGGTGTGTGCCAGGTTTTTCCATTATTTTTTCTTTTTATAATTAATAAGTGTCTTGTGAAGAGATACTTTGAGACTATATATGTATCTTACCCCTCCTCAAAATTTCACCCACTAATTTCAGCAAACATTGATGATTCTTGTCTGAATCAGTACTATGATGGTTGCTAAGTTGTGATGTTTTACCTCCATCGTTCCTTCTACATTTGTTAGTTGGGTCTCCACTGTAAGGAAGAGCTTTCCCGTCTCCCCCTTTTTTGTTTGTTTAGTATTTACCCAGGTCCAAGGTAAGAATGTGCACTATTTCCACTGCTATCTAACGCTGAACTGGAGGTATTAGCCAGTGCAGTTAGACAGATGACGCCCAACCCTTTGCCTCCTAAATGTACCTGTCTCTGAACTCCGTACTTCCTGTAAGTCCTATACAGGATCCACGGCCTGCTGCTTGGTGACACTGTGCATACCCACACAGCTCTCGCTTACAAGAGTACGCAGTAACTCCAGTTTTGTCTTTTTTAATTCACATGTGGACGGTTGTCTCATTATCCTTTGACAAACCAAACCCCAAAACTAACCGAAAAGATCATTCTGATTTGCTGTGTGGGCAACATATCACAGAAATGCAACAGTGGAAGTAGGAAACCCAATTAAGGCTGCTGAAAATCTTGTGTGGGAAGCAAATCCCTGGAGTTCTGAAAAAAAAAAAAACATTTACACTAAAAAACTATATGGTAGTCAAAAGAAATTATCTCACATCACTGACAAAGCCAATTTCATCAGTAAGAGAAAGCGAACGACTCATCTGAAAACATAAGCAAAGGATATGAAGAGAATTCCTAGAAAATAACTTGTCACATGTGGTGATGGCTACCTATTGGATAGTACAGAACAGTGATGATATTTAAAGCTATGGGGCTGGATGAGTGGAAGAGAGCCCAGGACTGGATTTTGGAGCCCTTGAACACTTAGAGTTCAGGTAGAAGAGGAGGAGCTGACAAATGAGACAGCAAATGAGAGCCCAGTAAACTAGGAGGAAAACAAGGCAAGTGTAGTGTCAAGGAGGCCATGAGAAGGGGGCTGTCAACTGCATCAACTGATGCTGAGAAGTGGAGTAAGATGAGGACAGAGAAGTGACCACTGTGATTGGGAAGATTTTCTAACAAAAGTCAGCTTTATTAGACCGGGGGCTCCTCCTTTGGAGCTGAAGGACCATGGGAGGTGGAAAGTGGAGTCCTCTTGTGCAGACATCTCAAAGGCAACACATTCCAAACTGATCTATCTTCTCTGGCATCCTCCCCCACTCTCTTCTCTTCCTATATTCTGATCTACATTGGGGAGCCCACGCTAGAAATCTGGGAGATGTTCTCAAATCCTGCCTTTCTCTCAGACCTCATAAACTATTATTCACAACGTCATCCATTTCACCTGCGAAATACTTAATCTGTTTCCATTCCTCACCCCCTCCGCCGCCAAGTTACCCCCAAAGCTAGTTAAACTGTACACTTACTCTTCCTTTCCCAAACGCCTTTCCCAGGCATTCCTATGGAATTCAGTGCTCATTTCAGCCGCGGTTCTCACTACATTCATCCATTCACCAAACTGGTCTTTAAAGTATCAGTTTCTGTCCATCTCTCCAACTAAACCGTGAACTCTTTGAGGTCCAAGAGCTTGTCACACTCCATTTTGTATTCCCAGTACCTGGCACGTAACTTGATACATCATAAGGTGCTCAATCAACTGTGTGTTATTAAGAAAAGCCAAACAGGCTGCGGAGAGTAACGCTGCGAGAAGGGCGGCGGGCGTTTTCGCTTCCTTCGCGGTGGGATCACGCCTGGCGTCGGGCCAGAGGGGAGGCCAGCACTTTCTCCGAAGGAGCGGCGCG
Organism: Neophocaena asiaeorientalis asiaeorientalis; assembly: GCF_003031525.2. Taxonomy (NCBI): domain Eukaryota; kingdom Metazoa; phylum Chordata; class Mammalia; order Artiodactyla; family Phocoenidae; genus Neophocaena; species Neophocaena asiaeorientalis. The sequence goes on from NW_020172717.1 coordinate 1,637,837, forward strand.
GGGACGGCAACGAGAGCAGGGCGAGAAACGAGAGGACAGCGCGGTAGACGGTGGAAGGCCGGTTTCCGCGCCTAGACCGCCGCTGAAGAAAACGAACGTCGCCACCTCCCCTTCTTCCCTGCCGGCCCTGCCCACCACGTGCTCACGCCCACTCACGTGAGCGTAACCCTGCTTGACCGGCCGCGGCGTCACGTGAGTAACTGCGGTCACGTGAGCACTGTTTTCGCTGGGCTCTGGCAGCGGCTTCCTCCCGGAGTTGCAGTCGCTGTCGTCTCTCGGTCTCCCGTTAGCCCGATGGAGGAGGAGGAGGAGGAAGTGAGGGCGCTGCTGCCCGGCGGCCCCGACGAGGCCGGCAGAGGCGCCCCCGTTACACCCCCTGCCCCCGCGGCGCTGCCGGCCCTCTGCGACCCCAGTCGCCTGGCGCACCGGCTTTTGGTGCTGTTGCTGATGTGCTTCCTTGGTTTCGGTGAGCCGGCTGGCCTGGTGGGGTGGGGTTGATAAGAAGGAATTCCCGGCTTTCTCTCGGAGCTGCACTGAGCTCCTAGGTGCCACGCGGCCTCAGGGAAGCTTCTTGCTTCAGCTCCTGGGCTTCCCGTCTTTAACTTTCGCGACCCCATCCAAGCCTGTGGACATTGCTAGCTATTCAGCGTCCCGAAGGTGGGGGTCAGGGGACTGAGCTGGGCGAGTTTCGTCCCACTCCTTTGCTTCCAAGAAGTCCCAAAGGCTAGTAGCTTGGGCCGTGGGGCCACGGATACGAAGAAATTCCTAGATCGTCAGGGTTCCTCTCATGACACTATTTTTAATCCTTTTTTTAAAAAAAAAATTATTGGAGTGTAGTTGCTTTATGATGTTGTATTCGTTTCTGCCATACAGAGAAGTGAATCAGTTATATGTATGCATATATCCACTCTTTTTAAGATTTCCTTCCCATTTAGGTCACGACAGATCATTGAGTAGAGTTCCCTGTGCTATAATGTAGGTTCTCATTAGTTATCTCTTTTATTCATAGTAGTGTATATGCGTCAATCCCAATCTCCCAGTTCGTCCCACTCCCCGCTTCCCCCCTTGGTAACCCTCTCATGACACTTTGTTCAGAAGGAATTCAGAAAGATTTAACTGGCCCCCTCCCCCCAAAGAAACCCCACACATACTTTAAAATTTTCGATTGAATAATTCGTTGGCAGTTATTTATATGTTTCTCACCCTCTTTGGTAAAACGTATGAGTGTGTCTTGATAGCTTCAGTGAGTAGATGTGTACTTGTACTCCCGCTCTGCCAATGTGAAGCAGTCATAACTGGATTGGACTTGTGTTTGGTTTCAGTCATGAAATTTGGTGACTCTGAAAGCAGTTTCTAGAGATAATCTTTAAAATATCTCTCTGTTATATTCCAGCAACTAATTTATCCAGCAACATTCTAATGTCAATATCAGTTTGGTATGAAAGTAGTCATGTGTTTTTCATGGGCTGGCTGGAATTGGTGGAATCAACAGATTTGGGAACATGATGGTGGATTACTTTATGCTACTGCTGGAATATATAAGTAGGCACGCAGGATGCTTTGGGCTTTAGTTTCTTTGCATCTCTTTTTGTTCCGCCTCTTCTCACTGTGGAAAGATGGTGCCCATTCATTAGCTTTAAAGCCTGAGATTGGTATCCCTGACAGTGATTAAAGCAGGAATCATAAATTGCTGAGTTGAGGAACAAAAAACAAGAACAACACGAAACCCTTAAAATACCACGTACTTAAGCAATTTATTTCTAGTAAATTATGGTTCCCTGGATGGGTTTCAGAAGCCAGAGTCATACCTTTCTAATGACAGTTTTCTTTCTTTTGAACTGGTGGCTTCTAATGTATACTTCTAGACAGAGTTCGTGGAGAAATGGAGGCAGCATTATCCTGGGCCTATAAAAAAATCTGTCGATTTTATTACTGTAAAAATAACTCTGAGTGCATGAATGTCCAACCTCTCTCCACTTCTCTTTCTTACCCTCCAAAAGACGTTATTATTATGTTTTAATTTAACCCTTTAGAATTCTTGTTTTATTTTTGTTCATTCCTGGCACTGTATTTGCTAAATTATTTGATCTTGGGTATACTGTTTGTAGAATTAAGAGTTCTTGTTTTAAAAACAGGTTTAGTCAGAATAGTTAAACTCCATTCCTCTGCTCTCAAGATAAGTGGTGGCTTTAGGTAGCATTACTAGGAAACTGCTGAGGATGTTTTTGAAATTTTTAGTGTATGTGTGTTTTGGTAGCTTTAAGGAAAATACAACTGTTTCGTGAAGGTGCTAATAAAACAATAGACATACAAAACATCATGAAAGTAAGGTGGAAGAACAATTAGTTGTTGATTAACTTCTTAATCCAGGTTCCCAGTATTTGCTGTGTATGCAGGCTCATAATTTGTAAATAACTTGGCATGTTTTCTGTGGATTATCTGGCTGCAATTTAGAGAATATTGGTGGACAAGGAAGTGGTCTACAAAAGGTTCCAGTGTCAGTCTTCGAACCCCTAGTATAGACGTTTAAAATCAGCATTTGAGTAGTAATTGCAGCTTGAAACTTTTATATGGAAAGTATTACTACTTAAAAGAAAATTGCTTTTTCTTTTTCTAGGCAGCTATTTTTGCTATGATAACCCTGCTGCCCTTCAGACTCAGGTTAAACGGGTAAGTTGACTTTTCACCTTTGTTTCTTTTGTTGGCTCTGGAACAGGTATACTGTTGAGGCATCATCAGCTCTCAGGTTGCCCGCTCTGAAACATTGTCTAATGAATCCATTTTAATATCCATTGTCACCAAATTTGTGTGGGCAAGGAGTATTCTTGAGTTGGAATGAATGGCCACAAAAAATTCATTCATAGCACTTGTGACTTGATATCGTTTCACATCTTAGGTAAGTAATTGCTATTTCCACAGTATTGCCAAACAGTATTTTGGCAGTTTTTTGTTTGCATTTCTCTCATTGTGTAATTATTGGAATGACAGATGATTTGGTAGGATAGCATTTTGCTTTCTTAAATATGTTTTTGTTGTTATTTCATTTTTAAAATGCGGCTACTGATTCCAGAGGATTGTCCGTGTCAGTATTTTTAGTCTGGCTTTATAAAAATATATTTGATATTTACAGTTTCTTGTGTATTTAGATATTTTTTTTCCTTTGTAAGTTTTTTCACCTTTGGATAGGAAGAAATACATAGATTGGCCCTTCACATTCTAGAATGAAAGGGAAGGAAGATAGGAATTAGTGGAGGGGAGGGAAGGGATAAGCTAAGATGGCCCTTTTTCATGTGGGTATAGAACCCCACAGCAGGTTGTACATGGTGAATAAAATGTAGAAGATACAGGCAGATGCAGACAGAAGTGGTCCCAGTAGTGGAAGAGCTGATTGATCCTGAACTCCATGAAGCCTCTGAAATGACTGCACACTCAGGAAGTTCCTCGGTGTGACCATTTTTCTGGGGTAGCGGCCATAGATGTCATGAGAGTCTCAAAGCACTTAGCAACTGCAAATGATTAAGAAACGCCTGCCCTTCCAGAAAGAATGTTTTGATTTGTTAGTTGCTAAGCTTAACTGGAAAAAAATAGTTTTGTTTTCTTTCCGTATAGGATATGCAGGTGAATACCACGAAATTCATGCTGCTGTATGCCTGGTATTCTTGGCCCAATGTAGTTTTGTGTTTCTTTGGTGGCTTTTTGGTAGACCGCGTATTTGGAATCCGGTAAGCTTGGGAAAAATCTCACTTATGGGTAAATACGATTATTAAGAAAACACAGAACTAGATTAAGTATTTCTGGAAAGAACTGAATAAACTTATGTATTGACTGTGATAATCTGCATTAGTTTTTGTGTGTGTGTGATTTTTATATCTACAGAATTTTTAAAAAAAATAAATTTATTTATTTTTGGCTGCGTTGGGTCTTTGTTGCTGCGTGGGCTTTCTAGTTGTGGCGAGCGGGGGCTACTCTTCGCTGTGGTGTGTGGGCTTCTCATTGTGGTGGCTTCTCTTGTCGCTGAGCATGGGCTCTAGGCACGTGGGCTTCAATAGTTGTGGCGCACGGGCTTAGTTGCTCCGTGGCATGTGGGATCTTCCCCGACCATGGATCAAACCCATGTTCCCTGCATTCGCAGGTGGATTCTTAACCACTGCACCACCAGGGAAGCCCCTGGAATTGGTTTTCGAAACTTGGTTGGTATTTCAGTTAAGGTAAATGCTGCTCAGGGAATATGGTAGCTCAGTTATCTAAAGGTAAATTATGCCCTCACTTGGAATCAGCAGACCAGGGTCTGAATCCTTTTGCTGTCACTTGCTCAACTTCCTAGCTCTTTTGAGCTGTTCCTAGCTTCCTGGTCTTCAGTTTCCTCATTGGTAAAATATGGATAGTAATTCCTGCCTTGCAAGGTGGTTATGAGGATTGAGAGAGATGGAAGGACAGTATTTGACACGTAGTTAGTGTTTACCTCTCCCAGCCCTAATGAGATTTTCTCTTTTGCCTTTCTTTAGGCATCAAACTTTTTGTGACCACTCCTCTTAGCTGAGGAAGGCATACATTATAAGCTCTGTCAGTTTTCATCCTAATGATTGGTTGTGTGTGTGCTGTTAGTGGAGACTTTAGGAGGGATGTAGTCTGGGAATATTTTCGGAAGGCAGAGGGCAAACTGATGAGGGGTTTTCCAACCATGTTTGGTGGAAAAGAGTTGAAGAAACTATAAGTGTTTAAATTTGGGGACTAACTTTTAAACATTTTGAAGAGTGTATAAAGGAGGACTTAAATTTAATTTGCTTGGTCTAAAGGGGTAGAATAAGTTTGAAATTCAGGGAGCCAGATTCCACTTAGTATGATGGAAACTTTGCTTGATCAGGGTGACAGGTGGGGCTGTGAGGTGCCTTGGGACCACAGTCAGTTTTCCAGTGCTAGAGAACATTCAGGAGACTCTGGTATGACCATTTCACAAGGATCTTTGGAGGGATTTGAGTTTCAGAAGAATGGTTTTCTAATATGATCTTTAAGAACTCTCCTGGTACTGGTATTTTATTACTCTGGGGAAACATTAATGAGCTATTCAGAGTGTGGGATACTAGAGAAGGCAGATTCATAAGTGTATTAGCATGGTTGCTATTTTTCCTTTTAAAGATAGTTTTTAGTTATCAAGAATTACAACCACTTAAAATTACTTAATCTAGGATTCCCTGGAGTCAATCCTAAACTCAATAAAAATTTTATAAAGAATGTCCATTTTTAAATGGGAACCCTGGGAACTTCTTGAAGATTATTTAATACGTTGTGTTTAAGATATGATAATGGCTTAAACAAGCATATGCCATCACTAAAGCCTCTGGAATCAAGACTTCTGTAGGTCACCATGCAGCCTAGGAAGGCTGCTGACTTCAGAGGCCAACCCCTTTCTCTGGAGGGAATGCAGAGGGGTCAGCGAAACCCAAGAAGGACTTGGTGATATACTCTTCCTTCATTCTCTCTCTTTCTCTAACAGATGGGGCACCATTATTTTTAGTTGCTTTGTTTGCGTTGGACAGGTAAGAAAAGACAAAACGATCATTGATTCATTGTGACAGTGACTCTTGAATTCTTGTCTCATTCCACCAACAAAGATGTGTTTAGTGAATGCCTGACTTAATTAAGCAGGGCTCACAAATGCCCGTGTAAAGTAATGCATAGTAATGCATTTTAAGCCTTGAGACAGATGAACCTTGATACCTAAATTTCACAGATTTACTAAGAAGGAATATTAAAATCATTGTAGAGGTTGTGTTTCATCATAAGTCACTTATTTCTCTTAGATTCCTTGAACTTACTTTTTCTTTCTTCTTACGTTATATTCTACATTACAGGTTGTTTTTGCTCTGGGTGGAATATTTCGTGCTTTTTGGCTGATGGAATTTGGAAGGTTTGTGTTTGGGTAAGTTATGCATAATTTCACTTATCCCAACATATTACTGTTTTAGTGTTCATCTGTCAATTTATTAAAGATTTACCAAAAAATATATTATTATATCTTCTGGAGAATTACTTCAAATCCTTGAAATCTAGCTCAATGGTTGTCTTAATTTTCCCTTAAAGTAAGCAACAATTTTGAGGGGTCATAGTTAACTCTGTGTAGGGTTTGAATATTAAATAGTTCTCCAGAAATGATATTTTTCTTAAGTGTTTTGCTTTTCTGTAGTATTGAAGACTGTGATTTAAACCTCATTTAGAAAAGCATAGACCATCATTTTCTAGGTTGGTGATTAATGGACATTTTGCTGCTTCTTAGCGGGTATGTGTAGGTCCTTTTGAACCGTGTTGAAGAGGCTTGGAGGAGTAAATTACCAGAAGACTAACTGCTCTTAATGAATTTCAGTGTCTATTCAGTAAGCCCATTCTGAGTTCAGCCTTGGGCTTCCTGCCCAGAGCGATGCAGATGACATAACTTACTCATGCTTTTTACAGGTACCAACGACATGTAGACATAGGTGACACCACCCCAAAAGTGCTCTACGTGAGAGAGAAGGAAAAAAAATGTATATAAGCATATGAAAGGGATTCAGAGATGGAAGTGTGGTCAGAAATGGCCTCGTGGATGAAGTGGGCCTTGACATCAGTATAGGATCTGGATTAGTAGAAGAGGGGAGATATTTTTGGACGCGGACAGTGATGAGGAGGACTCGGTGTTAGGATGCAGGGGAGAGGAAGCTCCTACGTAAAGGTCAATGTGTAGAACTTACAGAAGGAAAGTTAAAATCTGGGAAGTAGGAGAATGTCGAATATGGAAGGTACTGGCCTGAAAAGTGTGAATTTTTGTGTTTTCACAAGTACGGACCGCTCTCCCCACGTGAGCATTTTATATAGCATAGATGGTGATGTGGTAGCTCAAACTCCTTTTATTGCTGGTCGTGGTTGTCATTGCAGTGTATTAAATTACCCACACTTAGTATAAAACAGCCCTCACATTGTGGGCTTTGTGGGTCAGGAATTTGGACAGGGTACAGCGTGCACAGTGTGTCTGTGCACCTGATGTCTGGAGCCTGAGCTGGGATGACCTGAAGGCTGGCACTGCTGGCTGGAGCACCTAAACAGGGCCTCTCTTGGCTTTCGCATAGTGTGGCGAACTCAGGGTAGTTGGACTTCTTACAAGGTGGCTCAGGGTTCTAAGTGTGAATGTTTGAATGGAAAGGCAGATCTCACCTTTTATAACCCAGCCTTGGGATCACACAACCCTGCCTCCACCACATTCTACTGGTTGAAGCAGTCACAGGCCCACTTAGATTCAAGGGACGGGACATAGACCCCACCTCTTGACGGGAGGGGTGTCAAAATTTTACACCTGCTGCTTTGTTAACTGGGGTATTTCTTTAAAAACTGTGATTTTTCTCTTCTTATTCTAGGATTGGTGGGGAGTCCTTAGCAGTTGCCCAGAATACATATGCTGTGAGTTGGTTTAAAGGCAAAGAATTAAACTTGGTGTTTGGACTCCAGCTTAGCATGGCTAGAATTGTAAGTATGACACAGATAATGAAGCCAAATGGGAAGCAAAAGATTGAATGTTGTAGTTATCTCTTAAAGATTACAGGATGAAATGTGTTTGTGTATAAGTTAGGTATTGATTTTTTTATATATTTTTCTAGACCATAGTATACCATTTACCTGACCTTTTTTTTTTAAAAAAAAATATTTATTTATTTATTTTTGGCTGTGTTGGGTCTTCATTTCTGTGCGAGGGCTTTCTCTAGTTGTGGCAAGCAGGCGCCACTCTTCATTGTAGCGCGTGGGCCTCTCACTATCGCGGCCTCCCTTGTTGGGGAGCACAGGCTCCAGATGCTCAGGCTCAGCGTCCATGGCTCACGGGCCCAGTCGCTCCGCGGCATGTGGGATCTTCCCGGACCAGGGCTTGAACCCGAGTCTCCAGCATTGGCAGGCAGATTCTCAACCACTGTGCCACCGGGGAAGCCCCCATTTACCTGACTTTAATTAAGGCATTTCTAACCTTATTTCACTTAGGAAACAGTCTAAAATGGCGAATTGAGCATTTGTTAGTTCAGAGAACCTGAGCATTGGGATGGATCGTATAGATTTTGTTGTCTAATTTCTTTACCCATTTTCGGCGTTCCTGCAATGAAAGTCTTTACATATGGTCGTCCAGGTTCTGCTCGCACATTTCTAGTGATTAGAAGCTCGCTGTGTGATGGGACAGCTCATCTACTACAATTAACTCTGTGAAGCTCAGTCTCCCATAGAGATGAGATCTGCCTGTACAAGTAGCTTTTAGTGATTGTTCCGACTTTTGCCCTCTAGTGAGTGTTTATTTTCTCTGCTGTGCAGCAGTACTTTGCTTATGAAGACAACTCTGAAGGTCTTGGTCAGACATGCTCATTTCCTGTGCTTGTCTAAGCCATGTGGCATGGGTTTCAGTTCCCCGACCGTGGCGCTCTTGCCTCTCTGGACTTCATCACAGGTGGTCAGTACTCCTCAGCAGCATTTGGAACCTGGAAGTGATTGTGGTGTTTCATGATAGGGGATCTGGTAGAGGGTACCCAGGGGAACAACATTATGCTATGATAAATGCAACCTGGAAGGTGTTTTGGCCATCCCAAACCCTGTTAGGTTTTTCCTTCATGAGCTCCTGTGAATAGAGGTTTTTAAAAAGATCCTTGCCATTAAAAATCAAGGTTTTAAAGACTGTAAATGGCATGAAAATGCTTGGAACATAGTCTTGAGGGAAGAAATCCAATACAAAAAAACCCAGTACAAATGAAATATTTTTAATGTAATATTTCATCTTATGAAATATATAACACATACATATGTCATACATATATAACATTTCTATATTTTTGTACATGTAGGCTCTTTCTAATTTTCCAGTATTATAAATAGAGCTGTTGTGCAACACTCCAAAACTTGTCTGCATCTCTGATTATTTCCTGAGGCTAGCTTGCTAGGAATGGAATTATCACTGAGTCAGAGGGTTTGTTAGGGTTTTTTAAGACTGTTGAGACATATTTCCACTTTTTCCTCTCAGAGATGTTTACATCTCCATCTGTGAGATATGAGAGGATCCTTTTTATTGTAACTTTGATAGTACTTTAAAAAAGTCATTTTGGGCTTCCCTGGTGGCGCAGTGGTTGAGAGTCCGCCTGCCGATGCAGGGGACACGGGTTCGTGCCCCGGTCCGGGAAGATCCCACATGTCGTGGAGTGGCTGGGCCTGCGTGTCTGGAGACTGTGCTCTGCAACGGGAGAGGCCACAACAGTGAGAGGCCCGCGTACCGCAAAAAAAAAAAAAAAAAAAAAAA
>NW_020172717.1:1647955-1719575 GCF_003031525.2 Neophocaena asiaeorientalis asiaeorientalis
GTACCCCAAAAAAAAAAAAAAAAAAAAAGCATTTTATCAATTTGATAGGAAACACCTAAACATTATTTTAATTTGTAAATCTTTGATAACTAGTGTGGTTTTCCACATTTTCTAAATTTTATCCACAAGGACATTCCTGGTACTTCCTTATGTATCTTGTGCAAGTCAAGACATGTCTGTGGCAGCCGGTGGATCTCATCGTCTAATAACTTCTAAAAGAAGGAAATAGGAGCAGTTGAGCAAGACTCATTCTCAGTGACGCCATTGTGGTTACTAATGGTCTTCACGTTCTTTTCTGTGTGGTCACAAACTAGTTATAATCCATTCACCTGCGTCCCCAGGAGCCCTAAGTTTCTAGAACGGAATCTCAGGGGTTTCTACGATGCGGGGTGGAGGTTATGGGAATGGTGGGGGGGCCTGAGGAGGAGGTGGCAGGAGCCAGATCTCAGGCAGCCACCTCTCCGTCAGCCAGGGTGGCTCGGCTCTGATCTGGTTGGTGTATTGAGGGTCCTTGTGAGATGCACGCAGGAGACCAAAGGACTCCATTACAGAGTTGCTGGGGTAGATGGAGGTTCAGTCTTTTTTGTGCTTCTCTTGGCCCTGCACATACTCAGAATGATCATAGAGGTTTCGGCTTTACCTCGCCGTGATCTTTTTGTCGGCCGAACTGTGAGTTTGTCTGATTTTAGACCCTTGGACTGTTATCATTCAGGCAGTGGACTTTGCACTTTTCTTATTATTCCTGTCTTAGCTGAGGTTGGAAGTCCAGCACGCTTTTGATTTTCCTCTGTCATTTGTTACTTTTAAAAACTCCTTATTTCAACAAATATTTATTGAGTACTTGCTAAGCCAGGTCATGTTAGGCATTTTAGAATTAAAGGGTTATTGAGACAATATGTCTTTGAGGGGCTTGTATTTTTGCTGATGTTGAGGAATGTTTCCAGCAGGTCTCCGTTTATACCTTATTCAGATGAGCGTCTGAATAATGCCACTGGCTAACGTTTTGTGAGAAGTCGCCACGTGCGATTTGCTGCTGTATTTGCTGTGGGAACATGGTCGACGACATGTTTATTTCTCAGTCTCTTAGCAGTAGCGTCAGCACAGTTGACACTCCCCTTTCCTTGATTTCTTCTCTTGGGTTCTAGGACTCCACAGTCTCATAGTTTTCCTCTTGCCCTTCTGTCTGCTCCTTCCGCCTCTTTTGCTGGTTCCACCTTAGTCTTCTCAACCTGTAAATGTGGGTTTGGTCATTGGACACCCTCTCATTTCTTTTGACGCTCACTTCCTTGGTAATCTTACCTAGTTTTGAAGTTTTAAATAGCGTGTCTTTGCTCCTGAAGTTATATCGTCCAGGCCTTTCCGCTGAATTCCACACCCGTATTTGCAGCTTCCTTCTTGACATTTCCACTTGGATGTCTAGTAGGCATATCAAACTCAACACAGCCAAAGCCCAGCTCTTAATGTTTCACCTACTGTCCTCCAAACCAGCTCATGCTGAAGTTTTCTCATCTTCAGTTATGAGCAACTCTATTCTTCCAGGTGCTCAGGCAAAAACTTTGATGTCACCCTGAACCACTCCTTACCCCCATCCCTAACCCCACACTCTCCACTTATTTTCCATTGGCAAATCCTGTTAGCTCTACCACCGGAATATGTCCGTATTCCGACCACTTCCCACTGTGCCCACTGCCAGTCTCCCCAGTCCAAGACCTATCGTTTCTGTTCTGCATTATTGCAGCTGCCCCGAGCCGATGTCCTTGCTTCTGCACCGTCCTCACTTACAGTCTGCTTTGGATATAGCAGCCAGAGTGAGTCTCTTAAAACGTAAGGGATTGTGCCACTTCTCTGCTCAGAACCCCAATGGCTTCCCATCTCACGCAGAGTAAAAGCCAGAAGTTCTTATTACCAATAGCTCGCTTTCCCATCAGTTCCTCTCTGGGGACCTCATCTCATCCTCTCCCTTCTTCATTGACACTGTTCTAGTCTCTACGCTCCTTGCCTTGAGCACGCTGGGCAACCTCCCTCTCGGGGCCTGTGCCCTGGGTATTCCTTCTGCCTGGAGTGCTGTGCTGTTCTTCCAGGTAGCCTCCCAGCTTCCTTCAAGTTCTTAACCCAGAGTCACATTCTCAGCAAGGTCTCTACCCCTTTTTATTCTCCTTCTATGCTTTATTTTTATTTATTTATTTTTTGCGGTATGGGGGCCTCTCACTGTTGTGGCCTCTCCCGCCGCGGAGCACAGGCTGCGGACCCGCAGGCTCAGTGGCCATGGCTCACGCACCCAGCCACTCCGCGGCATGTGGGATCTTCCCGGACCGGGGCACGAACCCATGTCCCCTGCATCGGCAGGCAGACTCTCAACCACTGCGCCACCAGGGAAGCCCCTATGCTTTATCTTTTTTCCTTATTTTTTAGAAGCACTCATTGCTGTTTCATATACTGTATATTTTACCTTTTCTACCCCACTAAAATGGGGTTGCTCTCTATGAGAGCTGGAAATTTTTCTGTTCTTTATTTTATTCCCGGTAACTAGAACAGTGACAGGCATGTAATCAGGGTTCAATAACTGCTAAATGAAAGAATAAATGAATGAGAGTAGTACTATTACTGTCTTCTAAAGGATGATCAGAGGATGAATTTTTTTTTCAGATGTCAGGATCAGGAAAAGCTGTGCTTTTTATGAGCCAAAGTTTATTTTTGTCTTGGGTACCCTGTGAACTTTATAACTTGTGATTCATTTTTGTTTAGGCTACTAGGAAGTTCTAGATGTACTGTGCTGTTTTGAATGCTAGCATTTTCTATAAATTGGCATTTTTGTGTGGTAATCTTATCTGTGGCTTTATCCTAGGTTGTTAGCTCTTTCCTTGTAGTGTTTTTTTAAAAAAATTATCTGTTGTTTAATCTGAACCCTATTATACTTATTTCTCTAAGCTAACTGACATCCTTTTTTTCTGAGCAAGACAGATAGAAATGAAAATTATGTTGATTTTTTTTTTTTCCTTTTGTTTCAGGGAAGTACAGTAAACATGAACCTCATGGGATGGCTGTATTCTAAGGTTGAAGCTTCGTTGGGTTCTGCTGGTCACACAACACTTGGGGTCACACTTATTATTGGTTAGTGAATCCTGAAGTCCCACCTTTTATCTGTCCTGAAAGCTTGTCATAGGAAATGGTGTGACAGGGAGGAAAGAACACAGGAATTGGGCTTAGACCACTTGGTTATAGTTTTGCCTGTACAGTTCACTAGTTCTTGGACCTAATTAGACACAGTGAACATATTGGCAATCATTCACCCCATTTGTATTTTTATTTCCACTTTCTTAAAATAACGATCTTGTATCACCACGTGTGTTCAGGTTTGTTTTTTTTTTCTAAATAAGGATAGATTTTTAAAAATATTTATTTATTTTATTCTTGGCCGCATCGGGTCTTAGTTGTGGTACGTGGGCTTCTCTCTAGTTGTGGTGGGCTCCAGAGCGTGCAAGCTCAGTAATTGTGGCACATGGGCTCTCTAGTCATGGCACGTGGGTTCCAGAGCGCATGGGCTCTGTAATTGTGCCATATGGGCTCCAGAGCGTGTGGGCTCTTTAGTTGTGACGCACGGGCTCGGTAGTTGCTGCGCACGGGCTTAGTTGCCCTGCCAGGGATTGAACCTGAGTCCCTTGCATTGGAAAGTGGATTCTTAACCATTGGACCACCAGGGAAGTCCCTGTGCTTCGGTTTTGTTGTGATGAGCAAATGAGAGTGTATGTGAGAACTCTGAAAACAGTCAGGGAGTTTGTACCTCTAAGGTGTTCATTAATAATAGTCTGTAGCAGAAGGGAGAATTGTTTCCTTTTGATCAAATTCATTTCATGCGCTTATGGAGCTTAGATTTTATAGAAGTCAGAGGTGATAGGATGTGATGGGAAATCCACCAGGTTGGGAGCTGGGAGTCTAGGTTCTGGTCCTGGCTCATTTTGGACAGGAAGTTAACCTCTGTGTCTCTTCTCTGTAAAACTGTTTTCTTCTCTGTAAAACTGTGGGTGTTGGACTAAAACTGTATAGGCTCCTTCTGACCCTAAGTTCTGTTGGCTAAAGCTGGGTTCTGCTGGTTGCTGGGTGGGTCACTGAGAAGCGCTTGATGCTCTCTGGGTTTACCACCTGTGCTTCTTCTCTGAGCAGTGAATTTGTCTAACTAAGCCCCACAGGATGTGGAGAGCTGCTTGCAGAGCCCTAGGGAGACCTGTGGGTGCTGGGTTGAAGGTTCTGTGCCGTCTTTTATTCCCTGTATTCCTTGGTACAGGCTGGTAAAGGGAGGACAGTGAGAGGTAATCCTAGATGGGCAACTTGTGTCTAGAGACCCCTTCTTTCTCCCCCTCCCTATTAAATCCTTTGCCACTTATAACCTCTTTCTTACTTTCAGATTCTCTTCAGTATTCCTTCCAGTTCTCTCCACAGTGGAGAATTTGAGAATTTTAGAGAATTTCAGAGCCAGAAAAGATCTGTGCCATCAGATCAAAGCCTCTGATTTTACACTTGGGAAAATTGAAGCCCAGAGAGGTTAAATTCCTTGCCCAAGATCAATCAGCTTATTACTGCCAGACGTAGAACTCACGTCTACCGACTCTTTGCAGTTTTTCATATTATGTCAGCCAATTAAAGATGTCATTTACTTTACTAAGCTTTTTATTAAAAATTTTGAGAAGTGTACACTTTATTCACTGTTTATCCTGATTCACTTTAATGATACGAGGTCAGCATTAGTGAGTAATGCTGGATACCTGAAGGAGAGTGAGCGGGCTGTGCTGTGGGAGGATTGGGGCCCTTGGGGCTGCCACAGGGTAGGAACAAGAGTCAGACTTGGGGAGGAATCAGAGGGAACATGAGGTGATCACAGAATCAGACTTTGCTTTTGCGGTTTGTTCCCCCTGGCATCCATCAATAATTGGTGCTTAGACTGAATTAAGAAATTAGGACTAATTTGCTAGCTGGTCATCAGCTTTCTTCAGTCTATATTCTGATTATAAAAGACTAGACTAGTTTGTTCTAGTCTTTCCCCTCTAATCTCCAACCTTCTACCGGGAAATAATATACAATAGTAATAGTGACTGCTGTTCATTGAGTGCTTCCCAATGTACTTCCTTTCCTTCTGTCCTGAATTAGTAATTGTAGGCTTTTCATATATGTGTCTAGATGCCATCCCTTTAAGTTGCTAAGTATTTTGCTGTTAATGTAATGTGCTACCTTTTGGGAACCTTCATTTTGGTTCTCTTTTAAAAATCTCTTCTTTTTTTATTATAGGGGGTATAACATGTATTCTTTCACTAGTCTGTGCCTTGGCCCTTGCTTACTTGGATCAGAGAGCAGAACGAATCCTTCATAAAGAACAAGGAAAAACAGGTTAGTCTAAATGCAAGAAAAAGTTAGGCTTTTAGGAATTATGGCCTTTTTGAGATAATTTACAATGAGGTAAATTCCTAATGTAGTGTTGTAAACCCAGTGAGGCTTAATACTTGTTTATTAAATCTTTTTTTTTCCACTTTAAAATTTTATATGGGCATATAGTTTATTTAAATCTTTTATTTCCTAATCTATTTCCATTTGTCTAAATTTTTGGATACTTTTTTTTTCCCCCTTAAGCGGTTTTGGCAGAATTTACATTCTTGATTGTACTTTGTATATTTGCAAAGTGATGAGTGTTTCTGGAAGAAAGAAAGAAGGTAGATGCTAATCTTAGGTTTTGCATTTTCTGTTGTCTTTTTAGTTTATCCGAGAAACTATGTTCTAGTGATTTACTGAGACAAGTATTTTTTAACTGAATTGCAAAGGTTAATCACATGATAAAAGAAAAATAATCTTGACTTAGAAATGCAAAATTACACTGACTGCATCTTCCCTTTCTTCTGTAAGGTGAAGTTATCAAGTTAACTGATGTGAAGGACTTCTCCTTCCCCCTGTGGCTCGTATTTATCATCTGTGTCGGCTATTATGTTGCTGTGTTCCCTTTCATTGGACTTGGGAAGTGAGTCTTCTCTAGCATTCCGTTTTTGTTGGCTAAATTATAATGAGAATTCAGTCACATAAATGTAATTTTTTTAAGGTATAAATTTTGCTTCTCTGTTACGGTTGATATTTTCACGGGAATTGTTTTACATCCTGGGACACAACTGATTTTCTTAGCTTAAGGTTTAGTGTTGCTTTAATACTTGTATTAGGTTTTTGAAGAAATACCTGAAACAGTTTTTGATACATGATATCGATTTACTTTAATGCTTGATTTTGGATTTGTATTCTTTTTTTATTTCCTCTTTATTTCTTTGTTAGGAAGCCTCTTATTGCGAATGGAGACAGTGCGTTAGCTCGTAGTGACAGGGCATATCTCCATTTGTTAGGACTGCGTTTCTGCAGACTCAAATTCAGGGCTTCAATCAGATTCTTCTTTGCTTTATCTTCTACCTTCTCTCCGTTTTCACGGGCAGCTACTTAAACAGAGCAGTGTGTGAGTGTGAGTGTGTTTGTTGAGATGCATCTCTGTAATTCTAACCTTTAAATTCAGGCTGTCATTTTACAGTTTGAGACAAGAACCTCATGCATCATTTAGCAAAGAACCTGCCCAGTAATTGCTTTTAAGGAAAAGAAGCCATCTTAATTCCTTGTAGTAATACATTTGGGTTTCTGAAAATTTGTGTGTATTGTTGGCTGTACACGTAAAAGAGGAAAAAATAGGTATCGATATGTTTTATTTAGTTGGTGAAGTACTTACGTAAATACTAAACCTTTAGCCAGTTGCTTGAAGATGGATACCAAATAAGGTGGGAAAACAGTATAAAGAAGGGAAAGTTGACTAAACTTATTTTTATTCAGTTTTATTTTGCCTTTATTTTTAAAAAAACAGAATAGTTCTTTCTAAAGTGTCTGCTTTTTGTCCTCTCTCTTTTTATTTTAGAGTTTTCTTTACAGAGAAATTTGGATTTTCCTCCCAGGCAGCGAGTGCTATTAACAGGTATTCCATTAATTCTGTAAGTGCTTACTGTGTGCTTAGTGTGGGTCTTTAATTATAACCCGATGTTATAAGAGACAGAAAAGACGTATGTGAACTGACATCTACAGTGTGAAACAAACTCTGTCTTGGGTCTTGATCCTGAATGGCCATCTTTGCATTAAGGGAAAACCAAAGAAGTCTTGGACCACTGTTTATATCCTTATATTTCTATTCACTGCTGACCATTTTAGAAGGATGTTAAATTGAATGAGCTAGGGTTTGCTTTACCTAATCATTGTAGGATTTAGGACTTTGTGGATTTTTAATTTTTTTTCCTGTGATATATTATTAAATATCTTTTATATTTTCTGGGCAGTATTGTATATGTAATATCAGCTCCCATGTCCCCAATATTTGGGCTTCTGGTGGATAAAACAGGAAAGAACATCATCTGGGTTCTGTGTGCAGTGGTGACCACTCTTGCTTCCCACATGATGCTGGCCTTCACTCTGTGGAACCCTTGGATTGCTATGGTAAAGTCGCTGCGAACGGCTGGGGGGCTCAGGGCTTCAGGGAGGACTCTGTACAGCACGTATCAGAAGCCAACGCTCAGCTCTTCTGATAGTAGTGCTTGTGACAGTGGGAAAAACAATGACAATTTCAGTTTCTACAGAATAGCTATTTTTAAAGTATATAAATATTAATCATTAATGCATAAGATGTTTTTGATTTCATTTGGCCTATATAATAGTACCCTCAATGCTGCTATAGAATTTGAAATAAAATAGTCTTATAAAAGCCCAATGCTTATTAGTTCCATTTATTTTTCAGTACCTCATTAAAAGAAGTCATTCCATCATAGGTGGCAAAAACATCTGTCAACCCAGTATCCATGATTTTGCGTTCTTTTGTCTTTGACTTTTAGTAGGTCAAAAAGTAATAATGAATTCATCAAGTTTTTGTAATTGTTCTTCAGAATGTCATTTTTAAGACCATAGGCCAAAGTGCTGGCATTTCTTACCTGTTAATAAAAGACTATCTTGAACATACATATTTATGCACTTCGTTAGAATTCTCTAGGACAGACTCCTAGAAGTAGAAATGCTAGAGCAGAGGCTTTGCACAGTTAACATTTTGATAGACACTGTGAAACCTCTCCTCTAATAACTTCCTACCCATTTATAGCTTTACCAATAATACATGAATGTGTTTGTTTTTTAGTATCCTTGCCATTGTTAGACGTTGGCATTATTTTAATTGTTCCCAATCTGATAAATGATCTTATTTTAACTTAAATCATAAGGTTTCTTCTTTAACTGAAGAAAAAGTTAGCATTAGGTGATGTTTATCAAGCAGTTGTTGTTGTTGGTCCTCTGCTTGGCTCTCCAGTTGGGTGGTGATGACCCAGAAGTAAGATAATGGACTGTTGGCATGATGTTACCTTGATTGCTTAATTTGTAATTGTTAATGAATACTGGGAAATTAGCTTGCCTGAAACATTGGTAAAGACATTTTGCAAATTAGCTTTATTTTCTTGTTTGGTCTTTGACTGCACCCTGGGCCCAGCCAGTTATGTATTCATATAATATAAAATGGTTAAGACAATGTTATGTGTATCTTGTCCCTAGAGGGATACTGTTAGAGAGGCCCAAGACCATTTTGTGTTGAATATGAGTTTTTAGCCTAATTATTTTGCAACACAATTTGCATGGATATTCATATATTAGTTATTATGTCACTCTTGCTAATCTGCATCAAAAGAAAATCACCTTTTGGTAAATATAAGACTTCTTTACCCTTTTCCGTATTGATTTCAATAGTGTCTCCTGGGACTCTCCTACTCATTGCTTGCCTGTGCATTGTGGCCAATGGTGGCGTTTGTAGTTCCCGAACATCAACTGGGAACTGCATATGGCTTGTAAGTGTTTGCACTGTGGATCACATGATGTCTCTCTCTGCTGTGTCAATTTAATTATCTTATAAAACTCCAGATCTCCTGAATCTAGTCGGCTTCAGGCTTTTGGGACAGCTCCGAACCTGGAAATAACCAGAAAATCAGTTAATCTATTTGTATTATTATTGTGGCAAAAAAAATGCTCCGAGCCTCCAGCAAGAGAGCTGGAGATAAGCTACCCCATGAGAGGTCATTGCTGACGTGACCATCCCAGCGCCCGTTTATCTGAGGGCCTCTCAGTGAGAAGTTGAGTTCCAATCTCTAGCACAAAAGGCCGAACAGGGAAACCACATCTCTGGTTGGTATTCACTTAGCCCTTGGATTCATTCAGCAGGAAGGTGTTGAGTTCAGACGGTACTTGCTAAGGCAAACTCCCTTGCCTTTGAGCCTACAGTTAAGTAGTGGAAACAGTCATGGGATTAAAGAAACAAATCTAATGAGGTCATTCCTGGTTGAAAACCCTCTTAACACTGATAGTATGTGGTTTATAGATACTAATATTTATAGTGAATTGGTACTCTGTGTGTGAAGACTTTAGAATTGAAATGTTTGGTTTTTTTTTAATTTCTTAAATTGTAGCATGCAGTCCATTCAGAATCTTGGGTTGGCAGTCATTTCCATCATTGCTGGCATGATATTGGATACTTGGGGATATCTGTTTTTAGAAGTTTTCTTCATTGCCTGTGTTTCTTGTAAGTGCGCCACCTGGCAACATTTAGTTTCTTTTAATATGCAGCAGGATGTTCTCATTTATACTTTTAGGTTTTTGTTGTTATTGTTCTTTTTTCCCCTTTTTTAAACCAAATCCCTAAGATGTATCATTCAGATTTGCCTGATTCTTAGCCTGTGCATCAGTTTCTCAGCTGGTGACTTTAGTTTTCTGAAGATTCACAGGAATTTTTCAGGAGATTCCTGTTCTTAAAGGCAGGAATGGAATCTGCTCTATATTCTGTTTTAAATATTTATGTTTTTTTTAATGGTAAATGTCATGTATTTTTAATTATAATAGAAAAAAGAATGTAGTATGGATACATGTTACAATATCAGTGAACATTAGAAACATCCTTAGTGAAAAAAGCCATACAGAACAGGCCACCCAGATCCCATACTCATCTTGTCTGTTTCATAAATATTTATGGTTGTTAAAAAACACCTTCCTCTTTAGAGTGGAACCATTTGAAGGGTCCTGAGTATGTCCCTGGTGTGAATGTGTGGACATTAGTGTGACTTAGGTGTGAGCGCTCATTGTTTATTCATTAGTCTATTTCGAATTGTTTTTATTCTTAGTCCTGTTATTTAATTTTTACCTGTAATGATTCATTGGTTAAAAATAGGAAGCATTAGGCAACTGCCGAAAACTACAAAAATAAATGAGTATTTTTTCACTGTGTTCTCCTTACACATCAATTGTGTTCATCTGAAAAAGAATGTTCACATAACATATCAGATGTCTTTCATGCTTCGGTAAATTGTGTTTAAAATGGCAAGCCCGAGTAATGATTTTATCTGACTTCATTTTCATTTACAGGAATAAAGACTGTCTATACTTGAGGTGTGGTATTTGCAGATGATTGCTTATGAATAATAGCCTGAATGTATTTTATTATCTCATAATTTTAGAAATTAGCACATCAAATTTTAAAAATATATTCTTAAATAGTGGGCCATATACGAATTCATAGTACTAGGTTGTGAAAGTGTTTTTGTCTATTTTTGATGCTGCAACGTGTGGTTTAATCTCAGTCAACGGTTCCTTATAAATTTGGTTCTCAAACCAAACACCACTCCATTTAAAAAGGTTTTTGTTGAGGTATTAAAGTAAGTTAAGTGTGCCACACTTGTTAAAGTGAAAAGCCAAGTACCTGACTTTCTGAGGCCTTTACTGGTCTGGGTTTCTGGGAGTTTAATGACCACGTTTTAATATTTGGTTAATTTGTAAAATGAACATGGTGTTTTCAGACCTAAAACCCCCAAAGGATTACTTCTATTTGGCTCTCTGTAAAAACATAAACAGTCTAGCAGCTGGCAGGGTTTTGGGAAAGTGCTGGGAACTACCAGCATTACAAAGGGAGAGGAAAGAGAAATGATCTGTTGGTGGCTTGGCCCCTTCTCCTGGGGGCAGAGGGGTCTCAGTTTCTCTTTTTCTGTCCCTGCCATCCCTGGGCTCAGGTTTTAAAAATATCTTTCTCATGGAGAAAATGGTGTGTAACTTAGTGCTTTTTGGAAAATAATGTGAAGAGTGTTTTCATTTTTAAATGCTAGTTAATAAAGATTTGATTTTCTAAGCTTTACTTTGTAATTATGATTACATAGGAATCATTGGGAAAAAGTACATGTTTTTAAGGACCTTATGTTTTTTTCATTTCCAGTCTCACTTTTATCTGTGGTCTTACTCTACTTGGTGAATCGTGCCCAAGGTAAGTAGAAGTTCAGGTATTTTCTTCTTAAACCACAGTGGATCATCATTTTTTTAAAATTAAATTAAATTTATTTTATTTTATTTTTGGCTGCGTTGGGTCTTTGCTGCTGCATGCAGGCTTTCTCTAGTTGCGGCGAGCGGGGACTACTCTTTATTGTGGTGTGCGGGTTTCTCATTGTGGTGGCTTCTCTTGTTGTGGAGCATGGACTCTAGGTGTGTGGGCTTCAGTAGTTGCAGCACACAGACTCAGTAGCTGTGGCTCGCGGGCTCTAGAGTGCAGGCTCAGTAGTTGTGGCACATGGGCATAGTTGCTCCGTGGCATGTGGGATCTTCCTGGACCAAGGCTCAAACCCGTGTCCCCTGCATTGGCAGGCAGATTCTTAACCTCTGTGCCACCAGGGAAGCCCACAGTGGATCATCTTGTGGGGCTCCTGGATTGTCTCCATCCAGGAGAGGCTTTATTTCATGTAATAACATTCTGTTCATAGTGATGAAACACATTTTACTTTATAGCATATAATTTTGTATTTTGGACCTTCCCGTATATTAAAATCATTGTCATGTTCTTTCTGGCCAGTTCAGTTTAAGTTTTGTAATATAAAATTTTAGATGTTCTTTTTATATTAGCAGAAGGTCATATTAGTATGACTTCTAAAAAAATAACCTAAAGCCCTTCCTATGTTATTGTCTTATATTTTTTAAAAATGAGAAGTAAACATATTTATAGCTGCAGTTTGCATTTTAAGGTTGAAAGTGTTTAATATAGAATGAGAAATTATAGATTTTTTTCGTTTGCTAATATCTACTACATTTATTTTTGCTTTTTTTGTTATTTATAAGATTTTGATATTACCTTTATTAATTTTTCTAAACTGGCTTGGCCCTAAGGGTTGTCGTGTATTTAGAAGAATGAATACATATGCTGTTTAAATAATTTTAGGTCATTTACTTTAATGCCTCTTAATTTTCACTATTATTGAATATTGATACAGTGTCCCAAAGAACAAAACCTCGAGCAATACATAAGTCCAAAATTTTTAAAAAACTGCTAACATTAAGGAGTGATTATTTGTATCATATAATGATTCTTAAGAAACACTTTTTCCCCCTTGGGAAGTTTCCAGGAGATAAACTAGTTCTTTCTCACCTTCCATAGCCTCTTCTGTTACTTAAAGGCATTTGTATGCGTGTGTGTACACATGTGCATATTTGAATTTTACTTACGATAGTTGTGTTGAAAAGATTCTATGCTTATTTGTATTTTAGGTGGGAACCTAAATTATTCTGCAAGACAAAGGGAAGAAATAAAACTTTCTCATGCAGAGTAAGTATTGAAAGAAAGAAAATTTGTTTTTATTATGAAAATCTTAAAACAGTAGCATTTTATTTCAAGATATTGGGTTTAGACATTTAAGAAATTAGTCTTTTTCTTAAGTTTTGAGAGCCGACAATTATCTCTGGAACTATTGTAACATAATTTTTCTTTGTGTTAGAAAAATTTTAAAGGGAGGATATCAAAGGTTAAAATGAAGGGTATAAAGAACAAATTGGGCTTTAACTTGCCTTCCGAGAGGAGAGAGAGAGAGACCTGCAGTATTTGTAATTTATTGGAGGAAAGGTCTTTGTCCTGACTTCCTGTGCTGGGCTCACCCTTCCATTCTTTCTCGTATTTTCTTTTTCTTAACTAGTTGAGATAATCTTTTATTTTCTCCTGGTGCTAACATGCCATTATGTGTTCTCTGACTCACTTGGAACAGATTAAAGTATCTAGTGTGGGGTTTAAGTTAAATTAATTTTTTCCATGAGTGCATGCTAAAGCATAGTAGTGATTCTATTTCTTTTGTTATTTCTAGTTTTTTAGACATTGTATTTTTTATGATTAAAAAATTTTATTTGTAAATATATACCACCTGACTATAAGTTTTATGAATTTTGAGTAGGTTAAAATCTGGTAGAACAAGGCTGTGTTTTCTGGGGCTTGATTCTTGGCCATCTCAAATTCCCTTTTCACATAGTAATTCTACTATAAACAAATGTTGTTAAAATCATGTTTAAGAAGGATTTTTGAAGTCAGAGATACTCAACATGCCATGTGTTAAGTAAACAAAAGGTAAAAATGCAAATATAATATCCCAATTTTATTCAAGAAAAAGTATGTAGGCATGTGTATTTCTTAAATCCATTACTTATATATAATAGAAAAAATGCTGAAAGAAAAATCCCCAATATTAACAATTCCATTTGAATGGTAGGGTTAGAAGAGTTTCTTTTTTTCTTGGCATTTCTATATTTTCCAAATTTTCTAAGTCGATCCTCTTACTATTATGATCAAGAGGAGTGAAAAGATTATCCAGCAAAATGTGTAACTTAATATTTGGCACTGCATGTTTTATAGTGGTTATGGTTTTCATTTTGTAATAATGGGGTTTCATGGTTTTTTTCCTCCCTTTTTTGATAATGTATTGCATTGTGTTTTGCAGGTGAGAAGTTTAAATGACCGTGTCATGCAAATGGGCTGAACACATCATTGGTTTGAAAACCTCCAATTTTTTTTTTCTTTTAATTTAGAGTTTAGTCGTTAGGAAAAATAATGGTCTGGAGAATTATTATATTTATATTTTGAATGTATCTATTTTAAAGTATAGCTGTGAGGACTATTTTAGCCTGTGTCTTTTGTATTGCTGAAGAATTCTGCTTTGGAATAGGCTCATCAATGATGAAGTTTAGAAAATTGCATCTGGTACGTGCAGGTGATTTTGAGTAAGGACAGTAAATAATGGAAATCTTTGGATCTTGTATTGAGATAATTTTCACAAAGTGTATCTTAGGGATATGGCCTTTAATCTTAAAGCAAAAAAAAAAAGTTTTGGGGGATTAGAAAGGATATTTTATATAGAATAAACAATGGCATTTTAATAGGCATTCCCTTTTGTAATAGGGAATACTTGAAGGGTATTTTTATGAAGTCTCATTTCCACAAATAGCAGATTGTGTTCTGCTCTCTTTAGTTACCAGAGGTTGCTGAGCAGTGACCCTTTTGAGCTTCTTTATTTCTCTGTTACTGAGGACCCTGATCCCTTAGGGACATAATTTTGTGGTACAAACTTTCTGTACGGTTTCTCTTATAGTCCAATTAATAAATATCCTGTAACTTATGATAATTGCATATCTACAAGGATAAATAAAAACACTGCAAAAGGAATACTTGATGTCTTTTAACTTTTTATTTAAAAAAATATTAAAACACTGATTTTAACTCTTATTTATGTGGAAAATTATCTCTATAAGAAAATCTAAGTTGGAATAAAGAGAATTTGACTAATTACAGTCATTGAAAGATTATGGGAGTAGTTTTTTCTCCAGACTAGGACCTTGAGTAACATTTATGTTTTTTGCATTAAATAAAATACGGATATGAAACTTTTCTGACAAACTTAAACACTTTTTAGTTGACTTAGTCTTGTCATATTACGTATTAAAGTCAAGGGATTTATGTGTTTTGCTTTCTGTGGACATGCAGATATTTTAGACAGCAACTATTTTATGTATTTAGCTGATTATAGTGTTTGAAAGTACGTGGCCTAACATTGTAAGTTTAAAAGTTCTAGAGCAGCTTGAAAGTGCATTCCTTATTCAGGGTAAGTTGATTTACATCCATTTTTCTGGTTTAGAGTTTATTGTGTCATTATTCAGTTGTTAGTTCTCTAGGCTTTGACTGCCGTGTGACTGTTCTGGCCCATGGCTATTGAAAGTTGGCCTTACCAGCTGGGAAGAGTTTGCCGCTGTGGAGGGCTTGTGTGGTCTGGCCCTGCCTTACTCTTTTCACTATCTCTCTGTGCCTCACTACAGTGAGCTGCTTACATTTTTTCAAGCTGGTCATGTTCCTTCCCTTCTCAGGGGCTTTGTCCATGTTGCTCCCTTTGCTTAGAATATTTTATCCAGGGTTCTCTACAACCTGGTTTCACAGGATTTACAACAGAAAACTTTAGGTCCAACTCAGAACCATTCTTCCTGTGGAAGCTCTTCCGGCCCCTTCAGGCTCTATCAGGTTCTTCTAAAATTCCTGTGATCTTTGGAAAAACCCTGAACTTTTCCTTCTAAGCTTACGTAACTCTGCTTATAATGAAGAATTTGTGATGAGGTATGTGGGGTCTCTCCTTTAAGTTGTAAGCTCCATGAGGGCAGGAACTGTGTCTGTCATGTTGATAATGATTGTGTTGATAGAGCCTAGCGCAAATTAGGCACAAAATAAGTATTTTTTGAATGATGGATAAATAAAATGGAGAGTAATTTGGAATAACCTTTTTGGAGGATAAATTGGCACTATGAATAAAAAGACCTAAAAAGCAGGATGGTGGTGGGCCGCATGTCTTTTGACTTAGTACTTCCATTTCTAATAATTTAAGGAAACCATCAGACAAATAATACACATAAATATATTTTAAGGCAGTATCTTCGTTGCAAGGTTGTTCATAACAGCCTAAAATAGGAAACGACCATTTGTTAGGTATGTTGTATGATTTGCTTAAAGTGGAAGATTGAGCAGTCTTTACGTGGTTTCATTAGAGAGCATATTGACGTGGAATGGTGGCATTATTATGTGGAAGATTCAGAGTGCTGTTGTTTTTGTAAAAACAAACACAAACATGTCTGAAGGATATGTACCTAAATGTCTCTGGGTGCTGACTTTTGTTTTGCTTATTTGTATTTTCTAATTTTTCAACAGTAAATACTTACTGTATAATAAGAGTTTAAAAAAACTCACAAAGAACCAAATTCAACAGAAATTTAAGTGCTACTGTTTGAAGAAAGTGGTAGTGTTCAGAAGGGACGGAGGTAACAGGTAGTGTTTTCCAAAGAAGTTTCGGAATGTAGGTGAGAGTTAAACAGACCCTGAGTGAGAAACAGAATTTGCATTGACAGGAAGGAAATTGAATGTGAAGGGAACCACAGGTGAAAAAACAATAGAAAATGAGGGATAAAGGCACTTATATTTTGGTTCCAGTGGTAGCAGAGAGCAGCTTCAAGTTGTCTGCAAGCTGTCCATGATTTCTGGAATGACTTGGCCTCAGCCTCAGCCCCCTTGGCTTCTGCCATTTGCAGGTTCTTGGAGCTCTGAGCAGAGATTTGCTGCCTTGAGGGCAATGGGGAAAACTTTGGTGTTTTGTAAGAAATACTGAAAAGTTCTTGACATCATACAGGCAGGACAGCCAGCCAAACTTACTACAAAATCGTTAGTACTTATACCCTTGAGGTGTTCTTATATATGGTCATGCACTCAAGTGAATGTGTCCTCTTCTTGGTGAATCTTTATCAGTCCCACTTCTTGGCAGCTACCCTGCCCAACTTACTCTGCTCCCTGGACTGATTTTTTTTCCGCATAAGTTTGACTGCAAATCAGTTGTGTAATGAAAATCAGTGGACTTACGAGGTATTCCATTTGGGATTTGCATCTACTTTTTAGGAGTTTGTCGTTTTTGGTTTTTTGAAGGGGATTGCTTTCGGTGCTGTCACCTAAGATTTAGTAGGGTAGTAGCTTTCTGTGCTTCCATTTCCTGATTAGCAAAATGGAATATCACTAGAGTTCCTTCTGCCACTCATGTTCTTAATTTATGAAACATATAAGTGTGGTTAATTGCCATATGTTAGATATGTATTCATTGAGGGATGACCTAAAACATGGTCTAGAGAAATAGCTATCCATTCCTTGCATTCAGTTGATGGCTTGAACAGGATGGGCCCTCTTAGGATCATGTTCAGATTCCTTTGGGCCTTGGCAAGCAAATGAAGCATGCGTGGACATTTCTAGGATACAGTGGGCTGTTCAGAAACAGCCAAAATTGTGGGCTGGTGAGAGTTTCAAGCTTCTTGCCAGGCTCATTCCAACCCCCTCCCCCTTGCTCCTCCCCAAATATTGAGGCTGGTTCAGTTTCCCAAGGAAAATCTGATTATTTCCAGGGTCTGTGTCTTATCACATTCAGGTAGTTTTTAACCATTCAAAGCAGACCCTATCTTCCCTGAGTAAATAAAAGTATCAGGACAAGAGGCAAATCCCTCTCCCCCCTTCCCCACCCCAATGGAGCCCAGATTTTGCAGGCTACAGT
The DNA here is from genome assembly GCF_003031525.2 of Neophocaena asiaeorientalis asiaeorientalis. Classification (NCBI taxonomy): domain Eukaryota; kingdom Metazoa; phylum Chordata; class Mammalia; order Artiodactyla; family Phocoenidae; genus Neophocaena; species Neophocaena asiaeorientalis. The sequence continues at coordinate 1,665,394 of NW_020172717.1, forward strand.
GGACAAGAGGTGGTCAAACGGTTGATGGAGTGACATGGGAAGAGGATGAGAGGGAGAGGAGAGAGGGTGGGTTTGAGCTGGCAGCAACAGGGCTGGGAGAGCTGGGATGAGAGAATCAACTGCAAGGGGAACAGGGCCTATATGAGCAGCAGGAAGCCTGGCCTGGGACTTGGAGGTGGTGGGGAGGTGGGCCTGGAGACGGGCCATCAATGGAGAAAAGACAGCCTCTTCAATAAGTGGTGCTGGGAAAACTGGACAGCTACATGTAAAAGAATGAAACTAGAGCACTTCCTAACGCCATACACAAAAATAAACTCCAGATGGATTAAAGACCTAAATGTAAGACCAGACACTATAAAACTCTTAGAGGAAAACATTGGCAGAACACTCTATCACATAAATCACAGCAAGATCCTTTTTGACCCATCTCCTAGAGAAAGGGAAATAAAAACAAAAATAAACAAATGGGACCTAATGAAACTTAAAAGCTTTTGCACAGCAAAGGAAACCATAAACAAGATGAAAAGACAACCCTCAGAATGGGAGAAAATATTTGCAAATGAAGCAACTGACAAAGGATTAATCTCCAATATATACAGGCATGCAGCTCAATATCTAAAAAACAACCCACCAAAAATGGGCAGAAGACCTAAATAGACATTTCTCCTAAGAAGATATACAGATTGCCAACAAACAGATGAAAGAATGCTCAACATCATTAATCATTAGAGAAATGCAAATCAAAACTACAATGAGGTATCACCTCACACGGTCAGAACAATAAATGCTGGAGAGGGTGTGGAGAAAAGGAAACCCCCTTGCACTGTTGGTGGGAATGTAAATTGATGCAGCCATTGTGGAGAACAGTATGGAGGTTCCTTAAAAAACTAAAAATAGAACTACCACATGACCCAGCAATCCCACTACTGGGCATATACCCTGAGAAAACCATAATTCAAAAAGAGTCATGTACCACAATGTTCATTACATCACTATTTACAATAGCCAGGACATGGAAGCAACCTAAGTGTCCATCGACAGATGAATGGTTAAAGAGGATGTGGCACATATATACAATGGAATATTACTCAGCCATAAAAAGAAATGATATTGAGTTATTTGTAGTGAGGTGGATGGACCTAGAGTCTGTCATACAGAGTGAAGTAAGTCAGAAAGAGGAAAACAAATACCGTATGCTAACATATATATGGAATCTGAAAAAAAACAAAACAGGTCTGAAAAACCTAGGGGCAGGAGAGGAATAAAGATGCAGATGTAGAGAATGGACTTGAGGACACAGGGAGAGGGAAGGGTAAGCTGGGACGAAGTGAGAGTAGCATGGACATATATACACTATCAAATGTAAAATAGATAGCTAGTGGGAAGCAGCTGCACGGCACAGGGAGATCAGCTCGGTGCTTTGTGACCACCTAGAGGGGTGGAGAATCAACTGCAAGGGGAACAGGGCCTATATGAGCAGCAGGAAGCCTGGCCTGGGACTTGGAGGTGGTGGGGAGGTGGGCCTGGAGACGGGCCATCAATGGAGAAAAGACAGCCTCTTCAATAAGTGGTGCTGGGAAAACTGGACAGCTACATGTAAAAGAATGAAACTAGAGCACTTCCTAACGCCATACACAAAAATAAACTCCAGATGGATTAAAGACCTAAATGTAAGACCAGACACTATAAAACTCTTAGAGGAAAACATTGGCAGAACACTCTATCACATAAATCACAGCAAGATCCTTTTTGACCCACCTCCTAGAGAAATGGAAATAAAAACAAAAATAAACAAATGGGACCTAATGAAACTTAAAAGCTTTTGTACAGCAAAGGAAACCATAAACAAGACCAAAAGACAACCCTCAGAATGGGAGAAAATATTTGCAAATGAAGCAACTGACAAAGGATTAATCTCCAATATATACAGGCATGCAGCTCAATATCTAAAAAACAACCCACCAAAAATGGGCAGAAGACCTAAATAGACATTTCTCCTAAGAAGATATACAGATTGCCAACAAACAGATGAAAGAATGCTCAACATCATTAATCATTAGAGAAATGCAAATCAAAACTACAATGAGGTATCACCGCACACGGGCAGAACAATAAATGCTGGAGAGGGTGTGGAGAAAAGGAAACCCCCTTGCACTGTTGGTGGGAATGTAAATTGATGCAGCCATTGGGGAGAACAGTATGGAGGTTCCTTAAAAAACTAAAAATAGAACTACCACATGACCCAGCAATCCCACTACTGGGCATATACCCTGAGAAAACCATAATTCAAAAAGAGTCATGTACCACAATGTTCATTACATCACTATTTACAATAGCCAGGACATGGAAGCAACCTAAGTGTCCATCAACAGATGAATGGATAAAGAGGATGTGGCACATATATACAATGGAATATTACTCAGCCATAAAAAGAAATGATATTGAGTTATTTGTAGTGAGGTGGATGGACCTAGAGTCTGTCATACAGAGTGAAGTAAGTCAGAAAGAGGAAAACAAATACCGTATGCTAACATATATATGGAATCTGAAAAAAAACAAAACAGGTCTGAAAAACCTAGGGGCAGGAGAGGAATAAAGATGCAGATGTAGAGAATGGACTTGAGGACACAGGGAGAGGGAAGGGTAAGCTGGGACGAAGTGAGAGTAGCATGGACATATATACACTATCAAATGTAAAATAGATAGCTAGTGGGAAGCAGCTGCACGGCACAGGGAGATCAGCTCGGTGCTTTGTGACCACCTAGAGGGGTGGGTTAGGGAGGGTGGGAGGGAGATGCAAGAGGGAGGGGATATGGGGATATATGTATATGTATAGCTGCTTCACTTTGTTACACAGCAGAAAGTAACACAGCATTGTAAAGCAATTATCCTCCAATAGAGATGTTCAAAAAAGAGAAATCAGGTTTGGGGGGAAGGTGATTTCAGTTTTGGCTTTGTGGAACTTTCAGTGCCCAAGGGACTGCTGTATGGACAGAAGCATGGGTTTGAAATGCAAGAGGATTTCCCTGGAGAGAGGTTTGGGAGTCATTAGTGGGTCCATCAGGGAGTCAGTGAGATCGCCCAGGAGGCGTGTGCTGATAGAGTAGAGTGCCAAGGACAGAGCTCTGGGCCCACCCAACCACACTTAACGGGGCTGGAGTAGAAAGAGGTGTGAAGAGAAGCAGGAGAGAGTGCATTCTCTGGAAGCAAGAGTTTAAGAAGGGAGTGGGTGACAGTGACAAATGCCATGGAAGCTCAAGCAGGATAGGGTCTGACAGTTCAATTTGTAACTGGAAAGCCATTGGTGTGTTGTCGAGAGCAATTTCAATGGACTGGGATGGTGGGCTGGGCAGCAGCCGGCTCATAATGATTTGGCATCTGAATTCAAGGTAGAAACTGCAATAAAAAATGTAGCCTATTCTCACAAGAAACTAGGCTATAAAAGAAGAGAGAACATAAGGAGTGTTCAGCGGCTGTGTCTTTAATTGTTGGGTTAAGGCTTTCTAAAGGTCTTGTGGCTAATGTGTTTTTCTACTTGCAGAATGGAGCATTCTCAATTCTGATTCTTTAATTTTCTAAGTGGCACTTTTTTTTTAAGTGGCACTTTTTGCTTTTTGTTCGTGATTTAACCGCTATAAAAATGCCCAGCTACAGCTTGCTGCAGGAACATAAGTTCTGCTTCTTATCATGGAATTGTTTTTGAGGCGGTTACCTTTGAAGTTGTTTGGTACATTAAAAACAAACAAACAAAAAACCTCAACAAAACAAGAAGTTGAGAAATTGCAAGAGATTTGGTTTGTTTACAAGAAAGTAAAAGACAATGGGAATACATAACTTTATAAGCTTAGGTTATGTTTAATTGCAAACGACTTTGAGAAAAATTTCCCCTCTTTACTGTCCTTGAAATATGGGCTAAAAAGTGAGAATGCTTACAGGTGTTGTGTGTTCTGGAATTGCTTTGAATTGCAGTTGGTGAGTGTGAGAACAAATAAATCCCAAATGATTTGTGATTTAGTTTTATAGGCACACATTCATAAACTGGGTTCAGGCAGTAATTCCAGAAAAGCATACGCAGGAGTACAGGAGTACTCCACAGAAATTTAGCGAGTACCCATATATTCAAGCCTCCGTTAGATCCTGCAGGAGGGGAAATAAGGGGACTTAAATAATGCTGCTCATACTTGGTAGAAGGGAGATGTGCCTTAATAGATGTGGTTGAAGGGTCAGAGAAGGAAAGAGCCTTCTTATGGGTGATCAGGGTAGGCTTCTTGGAAGAGGTGGCATTTGAGCTGTTTGCTGAGAGAAAGCTGTTCATTCTTCTTCGACTAGTCTGTTTCATGTGATACCCTTGACTACTCTCTTTCTTAAAACTGTGCCCTTGTTTGATTTTCCAATGCTCTGTTATCCAGCACCACCTCCTGTCCCTGTGTTCCCTGGAAAGACTTTTTTTTATGGTTCCTGTATCTCCTAGGTCCTCTGTTCTTTCTCTTCCTTTCTTCCTCAGAGATGTAATTTCCATCTGCAGCTTTGAATAGTTGCCTGGACAGATAACTCTAAACCCAGGACTTGAGCCTAAGCTGTCTCTGAACCTCCATCCTACATTTCCAACTTGAGGCCTCACTAGCAGCTCACGTTTACTTGCCTGAACTCTCCCTCATGATACACAGGCTCGTCACCTCCCTCCTTCCTTCCTTTTTCTTTCCCCAGTAACTGTTGAGTGCCCATCGTGTGCTAGGTGTTAGTTGATCATTCTTTTTGATTCCTCAGGCTTGGAGTCTCAGAGTCGTTTTTGTTCTGTCTCCTTTACCACCCATGTCTCAATAATTTATTTCATTTCTCTTCATTCTTTGTTTGTTTCTATGACCACATTTTATTTTATTTTTAATTTTTATTGGCATATAGTTGCTTTACACTGTTGTGTTAGTTTCTACTGTACAGCAAAGTGAATCAGCTATATGTATACATATATCCCCTCTTTTTTGGATTTTCTTCCCATTTAGGTCATCTTCATTCTTTCCAATATGTTTTAAAATCTTTATAGTTCTACTCATGCCCATTATCTGTACACTTGGATCACTGCAGTGGTCCCCTGTAAATGGTAATCACCTTCCTCTTCCTCCTCTTCATTGTCAGCATCACCATTGCTTACTGAGTGTCCACCATGTTCAGAATGTTGCTAGGATGCCATAGTCTATAGATTGATAAATGGAGTAGAAGGGGAGACAAAATAGACCTGAATGGTAAAGGAGCCCATTGTCAACTCCAAGGTGGTAGGCCCAGTGGGTGAGTCAGCAGTGCACTGTGAGATCAGAGGAAGTAGAGCCCAAGATCTGGGAAAGATGAGTCCCTAGGCATGTGGAGAAGGTTTGGGGGAGGGTGTTGAGTGGTAAATGGTGGCCCCATGGTAAACATGTGAGAGGTGGAAATCCACATGGTATGGTGGGAGACCTGTGAGTTGAAAAGTTTAGCTGGAACTGGACTGTGATGGATCTGGTAGACCAGCATGAGAAATCTGGGCTTTATTCTATTAGAAGTAAGGATATAGGGAGAGGGAATGGACAGAAGTAGGGAGAGTGTGATCTATGAAAAATGTCCTTTAAAAGAAAATCTGTAGGTGGTGTGTAGGCTGCCTTTGAAGGGAAGGAAGGCCAATTAGGAGATCTCACAGAAGCCTGCTGTGACATTTTGTTTCTCTTCTCTAAACACAGTGGCTGCCAGACTAAGTTTCTAAGTCACAGCTTTGATCCTATCACCCTCCTGCCCAGATGCCCTTGGTGGGTTCCTGTGCCTTGAGGAGCGGTTCTTTGGCCGGCTTTGGGGCGGCGCTTCGTGATCACACTTCAGTCCACCTCCCAGCATTGTCTCCACCTCCTACCCCTCAGGAACCAACCATTGGTCCCCACACAAATTTTCCGTTCTCTCCAGTGCTTGGGAAATTCTAATAATTGCAGTTTCACCCGGCCTTCAGCATACTCATGACGCCGTTCGTGGTCCCCACAGCCTCTGCCCCCTGCCGAAACTTCCCTCATACTGACGGTGTGTGGTTTGTTTTTGATTAATCAACAACTGACATGATTTTTTTTCTGTAGCTGCTGAAGTTGTTAATTAGCACTCATACTGTTGTTTGTATGTTTTGGTTTTTTTTCTCCAACAGTCTGTAACCTCCTCACGGGCTGGCACTGTGCTTGACACTTGTAGGTGGCTATAGCCATTATATTTGCATCCAGTACTGCCCCAGTCATGGTATTTTGAACATGATATTTGCTGACCTTCCATTTTGTTTTAACCTGTCCGAGCAGCCAGGCAGCTTATGCGAGATGCTCGGGGCCCAGGGTGACAACACATTTGAGGATGCTGGCTTTCACCAGGGTGGTGGGCATTGAGTGGGGAGATTCAGGAAGAACTTTTTTCTTAAAGTGTCCTTGTCCCATTGTGTAGGTAGGTTTTTGATAACCACAAGGGAGTCAGGAGTATCCCCTTGACTTTTGTTGGGCAGTGGGTTCCCAGCTCCCCTTTCAATAAGGCCCTTTCTTCAAAGGGAATAGTCTGCTTTGATTCTTGTCTCTTGAGATAGCTATCCCTGAAAACCAGGATACGATGACAACTAAGTTAAACTTTTTTGATACCAACTATCGAGAAATAAGTTAAAAGTGGATGCTTATACTTTGCTGTTAAGTAGGTCAGAAGATTCTGCAGAAGCAAAATGAGCATTATATGGATCAGAGAAATAATTGCAAGCACATAGGTTAACAAGGACTGAAGGCTGGAAAACTTTGGCCAGGGGTTGAAAGCGCTTGCTTTTTAGATAAAGGTGATGCATCCTGAAGAGTCTAGATTAATTTTCTTTCCACTTCTAGGGTCGGCAGGCTGGTGGGCATAAGAGGTAATGGCTAAGTGGCACGTGGAATGGCTTTCAGCTTTTACTGGGGAGCCTATGTACCAGTTCTCCAGGAATGTTAAACCTTGCTAACTTGTAAGGGGTGATACTTAGGACTGGAGGTCAGCTGAATCTTCCCTGTGTATTGATGAGAATAAAGGGACAAAAATTAATAATATAAGCAAGACAACTGAGAGAATATTCAAAAGAGCAAACAGTTTTAAGTTCTCTCAGCTACTATAGAAGCACTTACTTATGTAGAAACAGCTGACCTGCTAATTAGAAAACATCCTTGCCTATTCATTAAACTAATTATCCTAAGGAATTCTGCTAGGCAACATTTAGTCTACTTCTAATTATTGTGTGCCCTTGAAAGCAATAAACTGCACTTTTAGAATAAAATTTTATAATTTAGATATGTACGTGGTTTACTCAGACAGTTCCTGTAAATAGAGTGGGGTGGTAATGAGGGGTTTCACTTTGGATTTTACGAAAAAGGCTTATCTACCACTTCACAGGGAGATTATAATGAATTATTAAATAACGTATGTTTAGATCTGAGAACTCCTTGGAGATCATTATTGTTTAAATATGAGAGGTGTTTTTCTAAGGGGTTTTTTTTGGATTACCTTGGATTTTTTTTTTAAGAGGATGAACATTACATTATGACTTAAGACAGTGGTAAAACTTTTCTGTCATGAACTGAGACATTATGTTCAAATAAGATTAAGGTGGATCATTATTCACACAGCCACTTTACCCTGCAGAGCTTTTTCTGACCTTAACCAGAACACTGGTTAAGAAGTGTAGGAAAAGAGCACTTACTGCATACCCAGTGGTCTGCTGGTAACAGCAGTTATGTAAACAAGCGAGCTGGTGCTGTCAAGGAAAACTCAGCCAGCTCTTTTTTTAAAATTTTATTTTATTTTATTTTATTTTTTGTGGTACATGGGCCTCTCACTGTTGTGGCCTCTCCTGTTGCGGAGCACAGGCTCTGGACACGCAGGCTCAGCGGCAATGGCTCACGCTCCGCGGCATGTGGGATCTTCCCGGACTGGGGCACGAACCCGTGTCCCCTGCATCGGCAGGCAGAGTCTCAACCGCTGCGCCACCAGGGAAGCCCTAAATTTTATTTTTTAACATCTTTATTGGAGTATAATTGCTTTACAATGCTGTGTTTCTGCTGTACAACAGAGTGAATCACCTATACGTATACATATATCCCCATATCCCCTCCCTCTTGTGTCTCCCTCCCACCCTCCCTGTCCCACCCCTCTAGGTGGTCACAAAGCACCGAGCTGATCTCCCTGCGCTATGCGGCTGCTTCCCGCTAGCTATATCTGTTTTACATTTGGTAGTGTATATATGTCCATGCCACTCTCTCACTTCGTCCCAGCTTACCCTTGCCCCTCCCTGTGTCCTCAAGTCCATTCTCTACATCTGCGTCTTTATTCCTGTCCTGCCCCTAGGTTCTTCAGAACCATTTTTTTTGTTTTGTTTAGATTCTGTATATATGTGTTAGCATATGGTATTTGTTTTCCTCTTTCTGATTTACTTCACTCTGTATGACAGACTCTAGTTCCATCCACCTCACTACAAATAACTCAATATCATTTCTTTTTATGGTTGAGTCATATTCCATTGTATATATGTGCCACATCTTCTTTATCCATCCTTCTGTTGATGGACACTTAGGTTGTTTCCATGTCCTGGCTATTGTAAATAAAGTTGCAGTGAACATTGCGGTATATGACTCTTTTTGAATTATGGTTTTCTCAGGGTATATGCCCAGTAGTGGGATTGCTGGGTTGTATGGTAGTTCTATTTTTAGTTTTTTAAGGAACCTCCATACTGTTCTCCATAGTGTCAGCCAGCTCTTGATCAGTGTTTGGATTGGGCCATCTGCTTCAGTCTTAGGGGTGTGTGCTTCAGAGCCAGTGCCTGGGTTCAAAGCTTCCATCCAGCACTATGATCTGAGCATTCTCCAGCTGGGTGACCTTGGACAAGCTACTTAAAGCTTTGTGCTTCAGTTTCCTGATCTGTAAATGGGGCTAACAGTAGCTTCTGTCTCCAAGGGCTGTTGTGAGGTTTAAATGAGTTACTTCTCATAAAGTGCTCTTACATATCAAGGGCTCCATCCATGCATCCATCCACCCACTCATTCAGCCCCTACCTGTTGCGCACTCACCATGTGCTGGGCCCTGCGCTGGAGGCTGGTGTTAGGGGCACAGCACTCAGACAGAAGAGGTCCCTGTCCTATTGGAGGCTACATTTTAGGGGGAAGAGACCATAAAAACACACACAAATGAACAAGTCTAGGTACTAATAAGTGTTACAAAGACAATAAATAGGGAAATAGAGGGTGACTGGGCTGGGGGGAGAGAGGCCAACATTGGCTAGGGTGGCAGGAGTGGATTTGGACGAGGTGATGTTTGAGCTGAGATCTGAACGACAAGAGATAAATGTCAGCTCTCATTAAATTAAGAAAGTTTTCCTTTGTGTTGGTGACTCTTTCAAACATTCTTATTTAAAAATCTCTCATCAATATAAAATCCTTTCTAGCAGGACACCACTAGGAGATCCTGAGCCCCTCTCCCATAGCACATGACTGTGTTCAAACAAGTCATTGTCAACATCTTGGAGCTTTTCCCCCGAACTTCATCTTGACAGTACCCAGATGTGCCCACCCCTGGGTCTCTCCCCCTTGGCTCCAGCTGGGTGCTCACCCACCTTGTTATGCCTCAGTTCCCGGCAGAGCCTGACTCTGTTGTTCCCACCTGACAGCAAGTACAGGACCGGGTTGAGGCAGCTGCTCAGCCTCACCAGAGGCCTCTGTATCTTGTAGGCCAGGCTGGCCACCTTCAAGAGCTGGCAGTTCTGTGAAGGTAGGAAGCGGAGCGTGACGTAGAGGGAGCGTGTGATGTGGAAGGGCACAAAACAGAGGGTGAAGAGGCCGCACACCAGCAGGGTGGTCTGGAGGGACTTGGCCCGGGCCGCGCTGCCCACCCTCGTGAGGCTCTCCCTTGGCTTGGTCAGGCTCCTGACCATCAGCGAATAGCACACCAAAATGACCAAGGAGGGAAAGACAAACAGGACAACATCAGGACCACGCCATAGGTGGAAAACTGATCAAAATGCTCTGGGCTGGTCATGTCGTGGCAGACCATCTGGCTGTTGATGTAGTCCGTTTGGGAGAAGACCAGCGTGGGCAGCAGCTAGAGAGCCACCAGGGCTCACGTGGCGGCGGTGCCCAGCAGGACATGCCGGTGGGTCCGGTAGGGCAGCAAACGCAGCAGGTGGCACACACCCAGGAAGCGGTGCACCGAGATGCAGGTCAGCAGCTGGAAGCTGCTGTAGAGGTTGGTGTAGAACAGGAAGCGCACCAGCTTGCAGAGCAGCTCCCCGAAGGGCCATCTGCCACCCAGGGAGCAGGTGATGATGAAGAAGGGCAGTGTCAGCACATAAAGTAGGTCGGCTACCATCAGGTTCACCAGATCGATGGTGGCACAGCTCCAGCGCTTGGTTTGGTGCCAGGAGAGTCACAGAACAGTGCCGTTCAGGGGGAGGCCTAGCACGAAGATGATACTGTAGGCCAGGGGAGGTAGATTTGCTTGTAGTCCTCTGAGAAATAGCAGAATCTTTCTGCCTTTGAGATGTTGGTATCCAGCTTCTCCATCTCCTGGGAGGCCCCCTTCTGGGAGCACAGCTATTCCTGCTTCTCCTTCCCCTGGGGAGAAACAAAGTGGGTGGCAGAGCATCAGGACCTCAGCCGGGCGTTAGTGTCTGCCTTGATGTGGCATCCAATTCCCAAAGTCTGGGCAGAGTCCTTGTTTGAGAGAGACCAGCTCCAGTAAAAAAAAAGTTAACCCCAAGGGCAAAGCAGTCTTCAAAAGCAGGGCTTCTAGACTTACCAGGTCCACAGGGGTGCCCTTACCCTGACTTGCATGCTCTTGGCTCCAGGCTGGGTTGGTAGGAAGCTCAGGTATAAATGGTGGCAGGAAGATGCTGCTGTCATTTGAACAGGACACACCGTCTCCAACGCTGTGCCTTGTTCTCTGGCTAGGCTACTCTGCATAGAGTTAGGAAACCTCCAAGAGGACCTTCTGCAGCCCGAGATGCTGGTACGTTCCTAGGGGGTTAGTATTGCCTACAGTCTGGCCCTAACCCCATGTGCCACGGTGGAGTAGAAAGTGACCCTTGGGGGCTAGGGAGGATTAGGGAAAGCACAGGTTTTGCCTGCAGGCTCTGCGGGAGGATTTTGATTTGTATCTCTTTCAGGATTTATTAACTGCGTATCTGAATCCTGAGGCTGATGTGCTTATTAACCATCTCAGCATCCCGGACATCCAAGAAAACAGAGCTGAGCCATGAAGCCAGGTGCATCTTCTTTCCTACCCCGTCCCTGCTGACAAAACAGATCCAACAGGCGGACCCACAGAGCTGAGGCAGCTGTGCGTGGAGCCTGCAGTTTCTGGTGCGTTGGGAAATCAGTGGGCCAGTCGGCATGGAGCCTACAGGGGTGGAATGAAGTTGATTTCTAGGGGTTAACCTTCAGAAAGATGAGTTAATATGGGGCAAGAGAGAAAAGTTTAAGTTGGGTAATTTTGGGGTAAATTGAGTGTTGGCTGTAAACTGTACCATATAGATGTTTACTCACAACAGAAGGAACAGAGACCTCACGCGTTCTATCAGTCAACAAACACTTACGGAGCATCGATTGGTCAGGCACTAGGGAGGAAAGATAAATAAAGCATGGTCCTCGCTCTCCAGGCTCTCACAGTCCGGTGGAGAAGACAAGCAGATGATTGCCCTGCAGTATGGGAGATGGTCAACCAAGTGCTGGGAAAACCAGCAGGGTGCTGAGGGAGTCGAGTGAAGGCTTCTTAGACTAGTGCCATGGGAGCTGCTTGGGGGAACAAAGGGGAGCTTGCTGGGAAAGAAGGGTGAGGGGCATTTGGGGCAGGGTTGGGGGCACAGCACATGCAAGGAGACAGAGCCGAAGGGTCCTGGGATGGCAGGATTACCCGTGTGGAGGGTGAAAACTGAGGATGCATAAGGAGGATGATGGATGTGCTTAAGCAGGACAGTGACGGGATGAGGCTGTGTGGCAGGAAGACACCTGGCAGCAGCACGGAACCAAGGCTGGAACAGTCAAACTGTAAGGGGGCTGGAGCAGTGCATGCAGGTGAGAGATGCTCGGGACCCCAAGTGAGGCCATACAGGGTTGACGAGGAGAGAGGACTTGACCCCAGAGGCGCTGCTGAGACAGGAGCAACAGGACAGATTGCATGTGAGGCGTGAGCCAGAAGAGGTGTTGAGGGTGTCCCTGAGACCGGACAGGTGGTGAGGCCAGTGCCCGAGCTGAAGCCTGAAGCTTGAAGGCTGGGGCCAATGCTCTGAGGTGGTGGGGACAGTGGCCATCTGTGCTGCAGCCTGCCAAGGGGCTCGCCACCTCGTCACCTGACTTGAAGATCTGCCTGACTGGGAGGGCAAAGCTTTTTGGCTGGGTGGGTAAAAAGAATCTCGTTTTCATTCATTTTGTCCCATCACCTTCCACGTGGCGGGCTGGCAAATGCTTAGTTATTTCCAGCGAAGCTGCCTTCCCAGCTCGGTGTGGGCTCTCAGACGGAGGTTGCGGAGGGGAACCAGCCTGGTTCAATGCAGACTCGGGCCTGCCACGTCACACCGTGATTTTGTTTAGTCCTCAGAACAACCGTGTGGATGCAGCATTGGCTCCATTTTACTGTGACGAAATTGCGGGTCAGAGAAGACACCCTGGTGGGGCTTGCTAGGCCCTCCAGTCTGGTGGGTTTGCCCCTGATGGGGGCTGTGGGCTTCTGCCCCCTCACACCTGTGGTGGAAAGCACTCAAATCCCAGCTCTGCCGGGGACCATGAGTACAGTCTGAAGAAGCAAGTCACCTTATCTCTCTCAGCGACAGTCTCCCCAGTTGTAAGATGGGACAGTGTGTCTGGTGAGGTTGCTGTGAGCATTAGCTGGAAGAAAGGCACCCTCACAAGGGAGTGACCCAACATGCTTTGGTTCTCTTCCCTCCCCTCATCCCTCTTCTGCCAGAGACCATGGTGCCCTGGAAGCCCGAGCTCTTTGGTTTATGTGGAAGGATGGGAGGACGAGTGTGACTTTACTACCTCATAACTGACAAGGTCACTTTTCTTCCTGGCTATGACCTGCTGTGGTCTGAATTGTGTCACCTACGAATTCATGTATTGAACCCCTAACCTGTAGTGTGACTACATTTGGAGTAAGGGAGTAATTAAAGTCAAATAAGGTCATAAGAATGGGGGCCTACATATACCTGGAGAAAACCATAATTCAAAAAGAGTCACACACCACAATGTTTATTGCAGCTCTATTTACAATAGCCAGGACATGGAAGCAACCTAAATGTCCATCGACAGATGCATGGATAAAGAAGATGTGGCACATATATACAATGGAATATTACTCAGCCAGAAAAAGAAATGAAATTGAGTTATTTGTAGTGAGGTGGATGGATCTAGTCTGTCATACAGAGCGAAGTAAGTCAGAAAGAGGAAAACAAATACCATATGCTAACACATATATATGGAATAAAAAAAAATGGTTCTGAAGAACCTAGGAGTAGGACAGGAATAAAGACTCAGACGTAGAGAATGGACTTGAGGACGTGGGAGGGGGAAGGGTAAGCTGGGACGAAGTGAGAAGAGTGGCATGGACATATATACACTACCAAATGTAAAATAGATATAGCTAGTGGGAAGCAGCCGCATAGCACAGGGAGATCAGCTCGGTGCTTTGTGACCACCTAGAGGGGTGGGATAGAGAGGGTGGGAGGGAGACGCAAGAGGGAGGGGATATGGGGATATATGTATATAGCTGATTCACTTTGTTATATAGCAGAAACTAACACACCATTGTAAAGCAATTATACTCCAATAATGATGTTAAAAAAAAAAGAGTGGGGCCCTAATCCAGTAGGATTAGTGTCTTAATAAAGGACAGCAGAGAGCTTTCTCTCTCTCGTGAAGACGTAGCAAGAAGGTGGACTGTAAGCCAGGACGAGAGCTCTCATCAGGAACCAAACCCTGCAGTTCTTGAGATTTTGGACTTCCCAGTTTCCATAACTGTGAGAAATACATTTCTGTTGTTTTAAACCACCCAGCCTGTGGCATTTTGTTCCAGCAGTTTGAGAAGACTAAGATATCTTCCATGCATTTCCAGGCCTACCCAGTCTGGAGGGACAGCTTTTGGTGAGAGATTGACCATCCTTAGTCGAGACATTGTGTAAGAGAACTACACAATGTTTGGAACAGTGCATTATTGAGGCTATTATGGAGAAAGGAAGAGGGAGAAAAACTCAGGCCATAAAGGGGTTAATTCACTTGCCAAAAGCTGTGATGATGTTGACCGCCTCCTCCTTGAAGCCTCTTTTCTACCCTCTGCAATCCCCTGACTTTTCTCCTGTCTCCCTAGAACTCCTAGCTTCTTCCATTCATTGGGATGCAGCATTGAGGGGCTATTAGCTATTCACAGAACAAAGGAAACGACTCAGTGGAAGAGAAGCAGGCTGGAGTTTTATAATAGAAGAGAAGTTGGGGGACAGTTGCTGTGATGAATGGAATTCTCAGGAGAGAGATGTCCTCACTTCTAGAAAGTGAGTGTATGTTGTAACATGTAGTTTCCCCTCTTTTTTTTTTTTTTTAACAAGATGTTGGGGGTAGGAGTTAAAATTTATTTATTTTTGCTGTGTTGGGCCTTCGTTTCTGTGCGAGGGCTTTCTCTAGTTGTGGCAAGCGGGGGCCACTTTTCATTGCGGTGCGCGGGCCTCTCACTATCGCGGCCTCTCTTGTTGCGGAGCACAGGCTCCAGACGCGCAGGCTCACGGGCCCGTAGTTGTGGCTCACGGGCCTAGTTGCTCCGCGGCATGTGGGATCCCTCCCAGACCAGGGCCCGAACCTGTGTCCCCTGCATTAGCAGGCAGATTCTCAACCACTGCGCCACCAGGGAAGCCCCTGTAGTTTCCCCTCTTTGTCACCATTTATTCACAAGCTTTCAAAAAGACTGACATGGTTTAGAGTTGGAATTTGTTTCACTGTTGGACTCAGTGGGGATTTGGGCCTTGAGAAAATAATGAAGTGAGAATCCTGAATGTGGGTTAAATGGGTACCATGACTTCCAATCTTCAGCCTAGAGTTCTTCCCACTGTGGGTCTCCAAGAGCCTGGCTGCCTGCTAAACAGGGGTCCCAGCTAGTCATCTCCAAAGCAGCAATGACCTCTGAGTACCATGGTGTACATCTTCCCAAGGGGACAGGGAAGTCTTTATCATTTTCATGGTTTGAAATAGTTATTACTACCCAGAGGAATGACTCAGCTAAGATGAAGAAGAAAGAGGTGTTCTCTCTCCTTTAACAAGTATTTGTAAGATACGTATTTCAAGAGTTCAGAAAAGGGAAAAGTTATGAATAAATTTGAGTAGCAACAAAATGTTAACTGCCTTTCAGTTGTGGAGGAGTGGTTGAGAAAATAGGATCCCCTTAAAAAAGATTTTGGGTCAAAAGAGTGGGCATTGCTTATTTTCATTTTTAAAATGCCACTATTGTATTATAAATGTGTTTAAATCTATAAATTGATTTTCATATTTTACTTGTATCTAGAGACCTTTCTTAGAGAAATGGAGCTATTTAATGGAGTCTCATAAATGCCTTCAGACAGTAAATTTGTTTTTACAAGTTATTCCTTAAAACTGTTTATAAATATATGCAGTTCTTTAATACTTTTACCTTTAATTTTTAATACAAATTTTAACTTTATTTTTATTTATTTGTTTTTTTTGCGGTTCGCGGGCTTCTCACTGTTGTGGCCTCTCCCGTTGCGGAGCACAGGCTCCGGACGCGCAGGCTCTGTGGCCATGGCTCACGGGCCCAGCCGTTCCGCGGCATGTGGGAACTTCCCGGACCGGGGCACGAACCCGTGTCCCCTGCTTCGGCAGGCGTACTCTCAACCACTGTGCCACCAGGGAAGCCCTTTAATACAAATTTTAAAGGTTACACTCCATTAACAGTTATTACAAAATATTGGCTATATTCTCCGTGTTGTATAATACATTCCTGAGCCTCTCTTACACCCAAAAGCTTGTACCTCCCACTTCCCCACCCCTATATGCCCTTTCCACAGTGGTGTGGAAAGCAGTATGGAGGTTTCTCAAAAAGCCACTGTAATATATGCATTTCTTAATTTCTAGAGATGAATTAGAAATTTATTATTCATACTCATATTCACAACGTAATTATTCTATTTTTCAATAAGCTTTAAAAAATGGGGCCCCAAGGTACATTTAATTAGGTGGTGGATTACAGAAGTCGGTGGTTTACTTTGAATTACTTTTCCTAAGTGTTTCAAATCCACTAGATAGTTTGGTGTTATTTGGCCAATAGACCACTGGGTGGCGATAAAGACTGACAGACAGGTTACAATTTTTTCCTCCACAAGGAAGCAGAAATTGGGATTGGGCTCAGGTCCAGCCATAGCAGCTGTGGATAAGATATAATTCATTGAGGACATACAGAAAATCACACCAACCAAACCACCTCCTGTCCAAAGTTACTATGTTAGGTTCACACAATGAAATGGTGTTGCAATCAGCTGAAAGCAGCCTTTCTGGGATTGATTTTTAAAAAGATCTTGTGAGATAGGCATGGCTGGCATTATTTCCCCCATTAAACAGCTGAGCAAACTGAGGTTCAGTGGAAGTCTTATCTGCAATGATTTGGGGAAAGCCTGGGCTTCTTTCACAAAGCAGAGACTCAGCAAATTTCCAGATTTCCAGGGAATTTTTTTTTTTTTTTTTTTTAGCTACCTTCCCCCTTCTCACCCCCCCAATCACATAAGAAAGAAAGAAAACAGGGAAATAAAAGAGCAGGTCATCCCAGAAGTCACTAGATGTAGTGCCTTTGTTATAGATAACTGAACCCTAGCTCAAAAAGCATGGTCTAGAGATAATGGTAAAGAGAAAGAGGACAAAACAGAGTTTTAAAAAACTGTCAAGAACGAGTTCTACATAGCAACCCAGTCGTTTTTTTTTTAATTAATTGATTTATGGCAGCGTTGTGTCTTCATTGCTGCATGTGGGCTTTCTCTAGTTGCGGTGAGCAGGGGCTACTCTTCGTTGCGGTGGGCAGGCTTCTCATTGCGGTGGCTTCTCTTGTTGCGGAGCACGGGCTCTAGATGCACGGGCTTTGGTAGTTGCGGTGCGTGGGCTCAATAGTTGTGGCTCGCAGGCTCAGTAGTTGTGGCTCACGGGCTTAGTTGCTCTGCGGCATGTGGGATTTTCCCGGATGAGGGCTCAAACCCGTGTCCCCTGTACTGGCAGGTGGATTCTTAACCACTGTGCCACCAGGGAAGTCCAGCAACCCCGTTTTAAACTGTACCTTGAGTCTTAAGATAAAAGGCACTTGTTAGCCTTTTAATGATTTTGTATTATATTTTTCCAGTGTGGGCTTATGCCTGCTGTGTGCCTACATCCCTCTTCCATGTCTGAATTGTCCCCAAACCTAAGAGCCCAAGGGCTTTTATTTTTCACAAGGGAAAGCAAATTGGATCCTTTAAATAATTAAAAGACTGTCGAGAGACAGTGAGTACTTAATTTCAATAATTAATTTAGCAGCTTGTACATTTTTGTTTTCTGTTGACAAGGATCTGACATAATTGGCAGCTTCAAATTAGTGTAAACACAGGGAGGGATAGGGAAACATCACTCTGACATTGTATTGTCACAACAGAGAAGGTGGCTGCCCTGAAACTGATGTTACTCTGTCTGGCAAAATAATCACTACTGAAAAAATTATCGTTTTACTTCATCTATACAAATGTGTAATACCACCCCTCCACTGACTTTGAAATCAGAATTTTTAACATTAATGGTGCAGTAAAAATGATCTTGGCTGCAACATCCCGTGGCTCTGGAAGTCCACCATTGCCTCTAGGCTCACGACCCTGAAAGGAGATCTGTATGAAACTTTTTCCTTTTCCTTTCATTTGGCATCAAAGATATTTAAACGCGTCACGACTGAGTCTTTGCCTGTGTGCCCTGTGCAGAAATGTAGAAAGCTGGTTTGGTTTGGGGCAAGAGAGGAGATCAGTGGTAGAGTCTGGGGCTTGAGGACTAATGGTAAAGTTGCCCAAGGCATCTGCAGAGTAAAGGGCTTGTATCTTAGGACCCTGTTTTCATCCACTCTTCCCCTTAGGCATCAGGTTCCACCCACAGCTTCCCTAAAATGCCCTTTACAGCAGTAACACGCTGATGGATGTGCGGTCCACTGTCAGAGTCTTTCCTGTTGCTAGGGTGTTGCTAGGGTCTGGGGGAGGAATCCACGATGGCTTCAGACATTCAGCACAGTGGGTGAGAGGGAATAGGGTGTGCTACCATCGTGTTTGGGAGTGCAATCCCAGGGAGCAGGGTGAGGGGCAAGGGGAGTGACCGGCGAAGGAGGGACCCTGCCTTCATCCACTCTTAACCTCAGGCATCAGGTTTTCTCACCAAACCCCAGGTTTTTTTTGCCCTGTGAGGTGTTCCCCCTTCCTCCCCACACACTTCTGTGCTGCTTCTACGTGGGAGATGAGGGGTTCCTGCTGTATCTGGACTGGGATCCTTTTGTATGAAGTGATTCTTCTAGTTTCTTCTTGCTCATTTTTTCTATTGTCTTGTCTGTCTTTTTGTTATTGAGTTTTAGGAGATCTTTACATATTTTCAATAAAAATATTTTCTGTTACTCATGTTACAACTATTTGTTTTCCTACTCTGGCTTTCCCTGACTTAACTGCATATATATATATAGTTTTTTTTTTTTTAAGGAATGAAGTTTTTAATTTTAACATAGTTGAAATGATCAGTATTCCTTTTGTTTGTGCTTTTTGTATCTGGTTTAAGACTTTCTCTACCCTGAGGTCATAAGGATATTCTTCTGGATTAGCATATGAAAGCCTTTCCCATTTAGATCTATTTGATTTTTCCTACTAAAGAGTTTAATGTGTGTGTGTGTGTGTGTGTGTGCATCTAAGAAACACAGAGAAAGATGATTAGATTAAATGCTGTGTGGAGAGCACAGGGCATTGGAAACAGGTGAGGGAGCATTTGCTGTAGTCTAGAAGGGACATCATGGTAGCTTTGACCTGAGTGGTGAGGGTGGGAACAGAGAGAAATGGGTGTATTCAGTGGACATTTAGGAGGGAAATGAGTGTGACTTGGTGTGAATTGCATATGGGGGAGGGGCTGAGGACTACCCCTAGTGAACCCTTTTTCTGCTGCTCTAACCAATGCACTCACCCTTTTCTTTTTTTTCTCGATTTCATTGCTTCTCCATTCAGTTTGTGCTTCCTCCTTGCTTCTCCTGACTCGGCTTTCCCTCTGGGCTTCCTTCGACTTCCAGCACTGCTACAGATGGCTAACTCTGCCCACAGAGCCATAGAAAATTTCCCAAGAGGCTCTGATTGACCCAGGTATTCACCATCATTCCTGTTTGGATAGGACTGCCGCAGCCAGGCCTCTGGCATGCTGTGGGTCTGCACACACATGGGCTGCCTGGGTGGCCCCTTCATTATGGCCAGGGTCTGCTGTGATGGGATCACAGAGTTAGGAGCAGGGCCACACTTGACGGATGAGCACTAAGGGTTGCTCTTTCTGTGGAGGTTTTGAGAAAGACAGTTCCCCTCAGAGGAGGGCTGTGAGCAGCTGGCACTCGGTGTGTTCTGTGAGCGCAGCAGAGCATTAGAAAGAGAAGGTACACCTAAGAGAATGGATTTTCTTTTTCACTAAACCCGCTTTTTCTTTAATGATGTCTATACTATGAACTTGCTTTCTAAAACACATATTTATATTAGAAACTTCTCATGACCCTTAAAGCAATTGTAGATAGCAAACATAATATTTGAAGATGGTCTCCGACGCAGAGTTTCATTTATTAATAGTATACCAATCAGAGCTTTGACTGTGAGATATTTTGTTCATGCATAAACCATACATTTGAATTGACAGTCCTATTAATGAAGGAATGCAGTTATGTATGTTTATGGTAAAAAAACCAACTGGATAGTTTTTGAACCTCATTATATGCAAGACATATTAAAAACAGGAGTTGTAGAGAGTGAAAACAGGCCTTGATGTCATGTTCAGTAAAACACGTCAGAGGTGAAGTTTCAGAAAGCACTATGGTGAAATATGAGGGGAAGGTGTGGAGTTGCAAGGGGTTTCATTTAAACACAAGCCTCATGTATTAATATCTTCATTGATTTATTTTTATGCCAATATGTTCTGACATAAATATGGTGATCTATAATGTATCGACCATAAAAGTCAACATTATTTTTAAAGCTGACTCAGGGAAATAAAACCTCATTGTTAGTGCTGATATATACGGTATGTTACTCTGTGGAAAAATTAACCTCTTCTGTCCTGTTCCTGATGGAGCTAAGTAAGAGGGATTCATTTTAATAGTCACTGACCTTTGGTGCATGTTTTGCTTCCTGGCCAATGTCCAGTTTGCGATGGGATTGGCCCATGGTGTGAAGTAAAGAGCAGGGCATGTTCAACATTCCAGAAAAGACTCTGCCAAGCATGGAAGCCAGTCAGCAAATATCTTTGCCTTTTAGAAGGTCAGAAGGCCTGTGAAACTCTCCTGGTCAGGTATTGTGGAGCCATAACTCGTGTCTTCTGTATGAGAGCAACAATGAGAGCGGAAGTGTCATGGAGACCCCAAAACAGAGAGGACACGTGCGGACAGTGTCAGCCTTGGATGGTCACAGAGAAGAGACTCCGTCTGGAATGCCAGAGGCAGGGAGCACACTCCAGTGCTCTGCTCAAGCCAGTCACATTAGTGCTGTGGACTTCAGTGAAATGATTCTATGAAATGAAAACCAAGCCAAGGAGAATTTAATTTAGCAGCATAGTAGAGAATGCTAATGGGACTGGGGCCAACTTGGACGACTTCCACTTCCACTAAATTTCAGAACAGAACAAGTTTGCTGAAAATAACAAAACGCTGAGAACTTTAGAGCTAGAGGGCCCCTGGGTGCAAGGCAGGAGTAATCACTTGATAGATGAGGCAGCCGTTAAACCCCAAGAGATTAAGTGAGCAGTTTGCCCAGGGAGACACAGCTGGTTAGTGGCTGCACTGTATCTGAGGTCCAGATCTCCCGGTTCTCTGTGCAGGGCTCTTTCTGCTCCATTTGATCAATTAGGAGCCATGACTGATAACACACATGCTTGGAGGATATTCCACAGAACCACCTGAATCTGGTTGCAAACGTACCAGTGCACTGAACTGGTCTTTTCAAGGTTCCCTATGGTCCCCATGCTGCCAAGTTCTCTGCATACTTTTCTGACTCAATTTAAACTTCTAATCAGCATACTGCAGTTGAGCACTCCTTGAAGCATCTCTTCTCTTGCTTTCTCCATTGGTTAAGATTCGTTGCTGGACAAAACTAAATGATGATTGATTCGCTCGTGTAATCACTGTCCCGGGGAGGCTGGCTCTAGGCACGGTCTGATGCAGGAGCTCAGATAGGGTTACTAAGACTGCTTTCTTTATATATATTTCTTGGCTCTATTTTCTCCAAATTGGCTCCATTCTCATACATACGCTCCCCCCATAGTGACAAGACGGCTGCCATGAACTCCACTCTTTCATTTAATTATATGCAAATCCAGCAGGAAAAATTATGCCTCAACCAGAAAGTCCTGGGATTAGCAATGATTGGTCCTGTTGTCTTGTCCTAAGCTCAGTGTCCATCCCTGAACCAACCACTATGGCCAGGGCATGGGATGCACTGATTGGCCCAGGCCTTGGTTAAATGTTCCACCCCTAGGACCTAAGGGAGAATTGGCTTCACCCAAATCGCATGTATTAGAGTGAGGAAAGGGTGGTTCCCCTAAAGCCTATTTGGGGTCCTGTTACCACAAGAAAGGGACTGAATACTGGACAGCAAAAATAACAAATGCCCAGAGCAATTTCTCTGATACCACACTTTCCTAATATGCCTAATACTTCTCTCTTTTCAGTCTCACTCATTGTGTCACTCACTTCAACTTGATCTCTCATGTTGGATATCCCCAGGGCCCAGCTCCAGAGCTTCTAACCTTCCATGACTATACTTGTTCTCAAAGCGATTTCATCAAGTCCATTGTGAAAGGAGAAGATGGACATAGCCCAAGGCACTTTGAGTCAACCTTGGCTCACATGGTAGTTGAGACTGTAGGCCATGGAATTTAATGAGAAACAGTATTTAAATGGGAAATCTTAAGAGGAAGGAAGACTGTTGACACAAGTGTATCTGAGAAAGCAAAGCACTGAGCTACTCCTTATCCTTTGCTCCAAAGATAAGGGATAAGGTTGGAGAATATTTACAAGTAGTTACCATAAAGGCACAAAACATAGAGTGTATTAGCCAGGTGGGTTAAAAGTCTTGTTAAGGTTAGATCTATAAATACTTGCTCTTCTTCTTGTGAAATTGAATTTCTGGCATGTTTGCTGAGAAGGTAAAGAACTCTCCTGGGATATTTCCCTTCCTTATTATAGAGGTTTATTGTAATCATCTATGGACTCCAATCTTTAACCTCGAGGCTACAGTAACTGCAAAGCTTGTTTTACATATTTGTTGTGGAGAATTGCATTTATTCACTATCTGTCTGGTATAAGAAATTGTATATATTAGAATATGTCTGGGTAGGAGATTGTTTATGACTTCACTAACTGTCCCATAACTCTATTTCTACATAAATTCATAAACCCAGTTTCTAGCAGGAACTGTTAAGCCCCTTTGTCTTGACTTCCTTGTTATAGGGTTTATATGAGAAAAATATATTTGTGATTCTAGAAGAATAATTTCTAAACAGTATGTAAAGCTTGTTTTCTTCACACCATCTGTGTCTTGATAACTCCCTAATCCATACCCGCAGCTCTGTTCTGTGCCCTGAGCTCCAGACTTGTATATCCAATTGCCCACTTGGAACTACCTGCATAGTTTGCAGATTTCACCAACCGAATGTTGCCAAGAGTGAACTCCTAATATCCTCATTTTTCTCCAACCAAATCTGTCTCTCTGCTCAGCATTCTATATCATTTCAGTAAATGGCACTGTTACAGATCCAGTCATTCAAGCAAAGATCCCAGAAATCATTCTCCATTCTTCTCTTTACCCTTCTCCCATATCAGTCCATCACCAAGTCTTATCGAATATCCGTCACACTGTCCACTACTGCTAATTCACTTCCACCACCCTAGTGTTTGCACTGTAATCTTTTGCCCACTTCAGCTGTACCCCTCACTGGTGTCCATGCCTCCTACCTGCTCCATGCACAGCAGCCAGGGTGATCTGTATGAGGCATAAGTCAGACTCTGTGCCCATCTAAAGGCATTCTGTTGCCTTCCTATTGTCCTTCAGAATAAACCCCAAATGTCTTCCCATGGACTATAAGGTCCTCTGTGGTCTTATCCCTGCTTCACACTCCAACCTCGTCTCATCTTCTCTATCCCCTAGTTACGGGGCTGTAGCCACACCAACCACCACCTACCTGCAATGTGTCAGGTGGGTTATGGGTTAGTAACAGGCAATCTCTCTCTCATACACACACACACACACACACACACACACACACACACCCTGATTAGTGGAGTCAAGGCCCAGAAACTTTTCAGAAAAAGGGTGGCCACAGAGGACAGGAGCAGATGCAATCTATTCTGGTTGGGCTTTTTCCTCTTTACTAGTTCCCCCATGGCATGTCCACACAGAACAGGATAGGGGCCTGCTGTTTCTAAGTAAACGGCCAGATTTTTGCTGTACCACAAGTCTTTTATCTTCACATCAAGACTTAGCCTAACCTTCTGTATATGGTGCCCTTAGATTTTCCAGATTTGAACCAAATCCAGCATCAGCAAAACCACATCATCAGTGGAGGAGAGACAATATCCAGTTAAGCCTGAGAAATATGTCTGCCTGTAGCTTTTAAGCATTCTAGAAAACCTGTTTCCTCATAGTCCATTCCTTGACTTTTATTCAGTCTGGGTTATTCTCATGCCGAATTTGGTTCCAGGACCCAAATCACAAGTCCGTTTCCCTGAAGGCCTATCTGTCCCCTGAACACGTCATGCTCATTCATGCCCCAGAGTCTTTGTTATTCCTGCTCCCAATTGCTTGGAGCACACTTTCCCCAGCTTTTTCTCTGTATGATCGTATTCATCTTATCCTTCAGATTGAAATATGTTCTGAGAGGGCTTTTTACTATCTAAAACAATTTGTGCTGTAATTCCTTCCTATAGATCTTATTTATTTTCCATATTTTAATGAAATCTGTTTATTATTTTGCTTTTTTTTCTGTTAAATATAATTTAATTCAGGTCAGAGACCTTGTCTGTCTTGCTCTTTTTTATATCCTTGGGCCCAACAGCACTTTGCAATTAGTTGGCACTCAACAGGTCTTAGCTGAATGCTGGAGTGCCCTGTTTAATGTCCCAGAGGGAGGGAGACAAGTGTGTGGCTCCGTTGAGCGTCATGCTGCCTTTCTTATCCCAGCAGGGTGGACTTTATTGCTGGATTCATACAGACAATTACAGGCTGGCCTCCGAGACAATGGTTGTTGGGTAACCACCATCATGGATGGACACAGGAAGGTAGCTTGAGCCTTCAGCCCCCAAAGTCTTGACTTTTGGTGTGTTGAATTTCTTTATGGCCCCTGCTCTTCAGTCCCTTCTCTAGAAGACATAGGTGGTGAGGTAGAACATTACAATTTCATGCTCTCAGGTCTTGATTCCCTTAATATGAGATGTGTGTTCTTGAGGATAAGTGAGAAGAACCTATTGGGTTGGCCAAAAAGTGCCTTCGGTTTTTTTTTTTTTAAACTGACTTATTTTATATGCAATTGTAACAAATTTTTTGGTGTTCCTCTTTTTCTAACTTTTTTTTTGTTTGTTTCTTTGTGTGTGTGTGTGTTTTTTAAACATCTTTTTTAGAGTATAATTGCTTTACAATGGTGTGTTTAGGTATGCATCTTTATTCCTGTCTTGCCCCTAAGTTCTTCTGACCATTTCTTTTTCTTTTTTTTTTTATTCCATGTATATGTGTTAGCATATGGTATTTGTTTTTCTCTTTCTGACTTACTTTACTCTGTAGGACAGTCTTTAGGTCCATCCACCTCATTACAAATAACTCAGTTTCATTCCTTTTTATGGCTGAGTAATATTCCATTGTATATATGTACCACCTCTTCTTTATCCATTCATCTGTTG
Organism: Neophocaena asiaeorientalis asiaeorientalis; assembly: GCF_003031525.2. Lineage (NCBI taxonomy): Eukaryota > Metazoa > Chordata > Mammalia > Artiodactyla > Phocoenidae > Neophocaena > Neophocaena asiaeorientalis. The sequence goes on from NW_020172717.1 coordinate 1,690,546, forward strand.
ATGGACACTTAGGTTGCTTCCATGTCCTGGCTGTTGTAAATACAGCTGCAGTGAACATTTTCATACATGACTCTTTTTGAATTACAGTTTTCTCAGGGTATATGCCCAGTAGTGGGATTGCTGGAAAAATTTTGTTTATTTATTTTCTTTGCAGTACACGGGCCTCTCACTGTTGTGGCCTCTTCCATTGCGGAGCACAGGCTCCGGACGCGCAGGCTCAGAGGCCATGGCTCTCGGGCCTAGCTGCTCCGCGGCATGTGGGATCTTCCTGGACTGGGGCACGAACCCGTGTCCCTTGCATCGGCAGGCACACTCACAACCACTGTGCCACCAGGGAAGCCCTCTTCTCCCTTTTTTTCTTGATAAGTCTGTCTAATGGTTTATCAATTTTGTTTAATTCTGTCCATTAGTGAAAGTAGGGTGTTAAAGTCACCTACTATGATAGAGTTACTGTTGATTTCCCCTTTTATGGCTCTTCGCATTTGCCTTATATATTGATGTGGTCCTATGTTGGGCACGTAAATATTTACAATTGTTATATCTTCTTTTTGGATGGATCCCTTGATCATTATGTAGTGAATTGAGTGGAGCTGGATTTTGGCATTGAGATGGAGATCCCTGGGACATTTTCACCGTTTGACATTACATGGAGCTGGGAGGTCTCTTGTGGACCAGTGTCCTGAACTTGGCTCTCCCACCTCAGTGGCACACCCCTGACACCTGGCTGGAGCACCAAGATCCTGTCCTCCACACGGCTCAGAATAAAAGGGAGAAAAAAAAGAAGGAAAGACAGAAGAAGATAAAATAAAATAAAAGTAAAATAAAATAAAGTTTTTAAAATATAAAATAAAAGATAACTATTAAGAAAAAAATTTTTTAAGTAAAAAACAAGAAAAAGGACAGAGAGAGCCCTAGGACAAATGGTAAAAGCAAAGTTATACAGACAAAATCACACACAGAAGCATACACATACACACTCACAAAAAGAAAAAAAGGGGAAAAAAATATATATATCCTTGCTCCCAAAGTCCACCTCCTCAATTTGGGATGATTCATTGTCTATTCAGGTATTCCACAGATGCAGGTACATCAAGTTGATTGTGGAGCTTTAATCCGCTGCTCCTGAGGCTGCAGGGAGAAGTTTCCCTTTCTCTTCTTTGTTCGCACAGCTCCTGGGGTTCAACTTTGGATTTGGATCCGCCTTTGCGTGTAGGTCACCTGAGGGCGTCTCTTCTTCGCTCAGAAAGGATGGGGTTAAAGGAGCAGCTGATTCGGGGGCTCTGGCTCACTCAGGCCGGGGGAGGGAGGGGCACGGAGTGCGGGTCGGGCCTGCGGCGGCAGAGGCCAACGTGACGTTGCATGAGCCTGAGGCGTGCCGTGCGTTCTCCCGGGGGAGTTGTCCCTGGATCCCGGGACAGTGGCAGTGGCGGGCTGCACAGGCTCCCCGGAAGTGGGTTGTGGATAGTGACCTGGGCTTGCACACAGGCTTCTTGGTGGCGGCAGCAGCAACCTTAGTGTCTCTTGCCCGTCTCTGGGGTCCGCTCTGTTAGCCACGGCCCGCGCCCATCTCTGGAGCTCTTTTAGGCAGCACTCTTAATCCCCTCTCCTCGCGCACCAGGAAACAAAGAGGGAAGAAAAAGTCTCTTGTCTCTTCGGCAGCTCCAGACTTTTCCCGGACTCCTTCCTGGCTAGCTATGACGCACTAGCCCCCTTCAGGCTGTGTTCACGTTGCCAACCCCAGTCCTCTCCCTGCGCTCCGACCGAAGCCCGAGCCTCAGCTCCCAGCCCCGCCCGCCCCGGCGGGTGAGCAGACAAGGCTCTCGGGCTGGTGAGTGCCGGTCGGCACCGATCCTCTCTGCGGGAACCTCTCCGCTTTGCCCTCCGCACCCCTGCTGCTGTGCTCTCCTCCGCGGCTCTGAAGCTTCCCCTCTGCCACCCGCAGTCTCCGCCCGCAAAGGGGCTTCTAGTGTATGGAAACCTCTCCTCCTTCACGGCTTACTCTTCCTCCATCTTGAAGCTCCTTCTGTGTTCCTTTGTTGTTTGTTTTGGTGGTCCACACAGGCTGACCTTCAATTCATCACCTGGTGACATGGTGTTCAGATTCCAGGTCTATTTCTTGTAAGATATTAAGGATCCCAGGGAGCAATCTCATGCATATACTGAGCTTAAGCTTAAGTTGCTGTCTCTCTCTGGAGTTTTTGCTGAGGACGCAGTGGGGTTTGATGCACTGAGATTTGAGGTAGATTTTACAAAATTTTTCACTGTCTTGCCTTGTCCTGCTAGTGTTGGAGGGTCTCCTGCCGAGGTGGGGATGGCTGTGGCTCACTGTGAGGACAAAGACACTGGCAGCAGAAGTTCTGGGCAGTACTTCTTGGTGTGAACCCTCCCAGAGTCTGCCATTAACCCCACCAAAGGGCCTGTAGGCTCCAGTGCTGGGTTGCTTCAGGCCAAATAACCTCAGTTTTTAAGTAAAAATAAAAGACACATTTTTCATTTTCACCAAGAACTTTATTGAACAACGTATTCTCCCTTTTTTCCACTACCTTCTGCCATTTTTCAGGCAACTTCATAATTCCATCTTCCCAAAACTTTTTATCTTTTTGACCAAAGAACTGTTCCAGGTGCCTTTTACAGTCTTCCAGGGAATTGAAATTTTTTCCGTTAAGAGAATTTTGTAAAGATCAAAATAAATGGAAATCTGAAGGTGCAATGTCTGATGAATACGGTGGATGAATCAGAACTTCCCAGCCAAGCTGTAACAGTTTTTGCCTGGTCATCAAAGAAGCATGTGGTCTTGCGTTATCCTGATGGATGATTATGCGTTTTCTGTTGACTAATTCTGGATGCTTTTCATCGAGAATTAGTTGCTTTCAGTTGGTCTAATTGGGAGCAGTACTTGTTGGAATTAATCGTTTGGTTTTCTGGAAGGAACTCATAATAGAGGACTCCCTTCCAATCCCACCGTATACACAACATTACCTTCTTTGGATGAAGACCGGCCTTTGTTGTGGTTGGTGGTGGTTCATTTCACTTGCCCCATGGTCTCTTTCATTCCACATTATTGTATAGTATCCACTTTTCATCACCCATCTCAATTTGTTTTAAAAATGGAATTTTTCATTATGTTTAAGTAGAGAATCGAATGCGGAAATATAGTCAAGAAGGTATTTTTCGCTTAACTTCTGTGGAACCCAAACATCAAAGCGGTTAACATAACCAAGCTGGTGCAAATGATTTTCAACGCTTGATTTGGATATTTTGAGTATGCCAGCTGTCTCCTGCGTGGTATAACGACCGTTCTCAACAGTGTCTCGATTTCATTGCTGTCAACTTCAACTGGTCTACCCGACCATGGAGCGTCGTCCAGAGAGAAATCTCCAGCATGAAACTTCACAGACCACTTTTGACACGTTTGATCAGTCACAGCACCTTCTCCATACACCGCACAAATCCTTTTTTGAGTTTCAGTTGCATTTTTACCTTTCTTCAAATAATAAAGCATAATATGCTGAAAAGTTTGCTTTTTTTCTTCCATCCTCAATATTAAATTGGCTACACAAAAATTCACCAATTTTGATCTTTTTTTAAATGCACGCTGATATGACAGCTGTCACATACATTCTAACAAAATTATTTTAAATGAAGTTAAAGATAACCAAGTGCTACTAGAGCCATCTTACAGAAAAAACAGAATGAACCTTTTGGCTAATCCGATATTAATGATTCCATAGCCAACTTTTCACTCTGCTCTTGGAAAAGAAGTTCTGTACAATGTGAAAGTGAATAGATAAAAGAAAGAAGAATGAATTATGACTTGTCTTCATCTTCAAAGATAATGTATTAGGTTGGTCTCTCTACTCACATTTTTTTTAAAAAATAATTTTTATTTATTTATTTATTGGCTGCATTGGGTTTTCGTTACTGTGCATGGGCTTTCTCTAGTTGCTGAGAGCGGGGGCTACTCTTTGTTGTGGTGGCTTCTCATTGTGGTGGCTTCTCTTGTTGCAGGCTTCAGTAGTTGCAGCATGCAGGCTCAGTAGTTGTACTCACAATTTTATATGAGTTGTTTTGTGATGACTGACCGAGAATTTTTGTGGTTTTTGCTGTTTGTTGGTAACTGTATCAGTCAGCTTTTATTAGGTTATGCTGCATTAACAAAGAACCCTAAACTCTTAATGGCTTAAAACAGCAAAGGTTTGTTTCTCATTCCCAATGTGCTGGTGTGAGTGAGGGTCAGCTCTTTTCCATTCTCTTCTTCATCTTAGGATCCAGGCTGAGGGAATGGTCCCTGTCTGGGACATGTTTGCCTTATAGCAGAGGGAAAAAAGAGAGAGGAAATATGCAATGCCTTTTAAAGCTTCTGCTTAGAAAGGCATGCTTCACTTCTGCTTGCATGTCATTGGGACAGTTTAATTCTCTCATAGGGAGGCAGAGCAAATGATTGAGAATGTTAATATAATATTCCACAGGAAGTTTCTAATGATCTAAAAGTACTGCTGCTGAAAAGTTTTGGCAACTTCTAATGAATGAAAATTTGATAAAGAATGAATATTTTAAATTGTCATGATATATCAGCAGTACGTGCAAGCCACATAATGCAGGAAAAAGAGCATGATATGGAGAATTTGGAGTCTTTGTATGCCGATAGTTTACTGAGTGAGCCTGGGCAAGACATTTAGTATCACTGGGCTCCCATTTCTGCAAAACAAAGGGTTTAAATTAGAGGATCTCCAAGTTCATTGTAATAAAAACATCTATGTTCCTCTGATTCCAGGTACATGCTGTGTGGTATGTCTGGGTGACAGTAGTGGTAGTATTGAGGGCACGTCTCCAAGTTCATCGTAATAAAAAAAATCTATGTTCCTCTGATTCCAGGTACATGCTGTGTGGTGTGTCTGGGTAACAGTAGTGGTGGTATTGAGGGCGTGATTTTTGGGGCCTCTTTGGGCTGTTAGAAAGCATTGCTCTGCACTTTGTAGGCAGGTGGGGAGATGTAAGGCTTTCACCCTTAGCCAGCCTTAGAGCGGATGAATCCTCTACTTAATTTCTTCCCACTGAATCCTTGCCACTCACCCACATGGGACTGCTGTTCAGTTTAGAAGGATTTTTCATTCTCAATTCACTTAGCCAAAGGGCAATTTCTGACAAGGTGGTTGTTTGAGTTTTGTTGATGAGTGATGATGAAAAAAGCAGCAGTAGGATGTGAATGGAAATCCTGACTCCAGCCTGGCCCTAAATTGTTAGCTTTGGGAAAGAAAAAAAATCAGGAAAGAAAAATCAGACTTTGAAAATTTCATTGATCTATATAACTAATTCAGTATAATTCTTCGTGTTGGATGAGCCTCAGGGGTTTGGGAAACTTATTCAGTGAGAAGCTAACCTGAACATGTCAAGATTTTTTTCTCTCAGTACATCTATTTCCTTTTTTCCTTGCTATTTAGGTGTACTTGGCATATATCTTAAATTAGAAATGCTCAGCTCTTTCAACCAGAGTTTCAGCTTACATCAGACCCTGCAGAGCTTCAGCCACTGGATTAAAAACTTGACCAAGTTCTAGTTGATCTCTAAATGCCCATTCTTTATCTCTACAAAAGTGATTTCGTTTATTTTTGAATACGTGTCCTGAAAATGGTGGCTTCGAACTATTCCCTGTAACCGAAATATATCACTGTCATTGTCATCACTGCTAGCAATTAGAATATTAGTTCAATTTAGTGGACTGCCGTCCTGTAATGTGTTAAAACATTTTACATAAACATTGTCTCTCAGAGGAGCTCTCACACATGTGCATCAAGAGATAGATAAATGCAAGGATGTTCACTGCAGTTATTGTTTGAGATCAGGAAAAGAAAAGAATGCCTAAATATCCACCAATAGGAGAATTGATAAATATATTGTGCTATAATCATACAGTATTCATGCAGCAGTTAAAATGAATGAACTAGAACCAAATGTATCAATATGAAAATATCTCAAAAACATGTTGGGTGAAAAAAAGCAAGTGGCACAATTATACATATAGTATGAAACCACTTAAAGTTTAAAAACGTACAGGACTCCATATTATATATAGGTATACACATTTATAATTAAAATAAAATGTAGAAGAAGGATACACAAGAATTTCAGAATGGTCACCTTTGGGGAAATTAGTTTATGTCTGTAATGTTTTATTTCTCAAAAAAAAACACCCATAAAAACAAAAAACAAACAAAAAAACCCCCAAATATTATAAGACGTTAACCTTGGCTAAATCTTGCTAGTGGGCATGAGGGTATCTGTTATTTTTTTTTTAATGCTTTTTGGTATATGGGAAATACTTAATAAAATGGTCATTCCCCTTTCCCTTTTTCCCCCTTTTCCTCGTATCAACCCCAGAGAGATGTTGTAGCATTGCATGTGGAAAACAACCTCTAGAAGACTAGGTTACCTTCATGTGGTTTTGAGAAGGTGACCTCTTCTTTCTTTTTAATTTAAAAACATTACCTCAAACTCAGATTCAAGATACATTTTGAAAAAGAGCTGGACTCTCAGGGCCTTTTCGTTCATAATGATTATTTTTTCAGGAGTCCCTGAGGTCCTTCCCCTGCTTCTGCCATTCCCATGGTCAAAACCCTCCCGTGGCCCCCTGCTGTCCTCAGAATGAAGTCCTGCAGCATCTGGCCCCAGGTACCTCCCCTGCCTCTTGGACTTCGGTCTCCTACCACGTTCCCCCTTCTCTCCCACCAGGTCTTCACAGGGCAGTGGCCTCTGCCTGCCTTACTGTTGTCCCTCATCCCCCTTCAGCCCTAACCTCCAGGTGCTTCTCCAAGGACGTCTTCCCTGAGCCCCTCACTGGGGTCTGTGTTGGTCTCATTTTTTGTTGGATCCCCAGTGCTGGGCAGATGATCTAAACATATTTATTAACTCTCACTAACTAACCTGAAATGAGAATTGTAGAGATTAAATGAATCAGGTCACACTCTAACACCCTCTTATCCCTCTTTATGAATGGAGATATGTCTATTTATTCTTGCTTCATTTTTGCTATACATAAGACAACAATAGGTGTAAAGTTAATTATCTTACCAGATTAATAGAAATTCCTACCATTTTTTTGTATATATCTAAATTTAATATTATTTAGTATTAGTGACAGCTAATATAAAGGGAATATTGCCTCATGAATTAAGTATTAGTAGTTATTTTTAAGTCAGTTACCTCTAAAATAGATGATCTGTCCTCCAATTCAGTAGCATGTGTTGGTAATAAAGTTTCCTAAGATTTTCTGTTGAGTTTACTAGCAGTATTGGCAAGCACTATGCATGGGAAGAAAGTCACTGAAACACATTCCATGTAAAGCAGGCTTGTTTTAAACCAAAGACTTTAATTATTGAAGCAAGGGTAATTTTTTTGATAGTTTCATTGTATTAGGCAGTTCCTTGGAAAGGATTCATGGGGTGGTGTTACAGTCAGAATCCTCTGAGCTTAATAATGCAAGTGAAAATTTACATAGTGTCTTTCTTGACTTTGTGTAAGGGGCTGAAAGTCTGCAGATCTTAATAGGGTATGTCTAATGACATGTTAATAACTCACAAATTGTCAGCTTCGGACTACAGACCTGGAGTGAAAGGGCCTTCATAAATTATACATGTCTGACAAATAGGCGATACATTTTTCAAATCACATAAGCTCTTCAGAATCAAGTCTGCTCTGTGGAGATAATTAAAGAAAATCAATGTGTGTCGATTGATAGATATCTGACTTGAAAACGCATTCTCCACGCTGCCTCAGACAGTGGGGCGCCTGAGCTTGAAGACCGCTGTTCTCTGAAGATGGCGCGAGGTGGCGGGGTCCAAGGCTTGAGTGTGCTGGGTGTGGTCCTCATGACGCCACACGCCAGGTTCTCACCTTGGTGTTGGCCCTGACCCTCACCCCCACAGAGCTGAGGGCACCTGACTTGACCTCCTATCTCTGTCTCCTTCCCGGAGTGAAAGAGTATGACTCTGTCTTTTTGTCTCACTAGGACCATGGGAGGCTTAATTCATCAATGTTAGTAAAGTGCTAGGAAGATGAGAAGTACTGTGTCCATTCTAAGCAACATTATTGATTCCATTTTTCCCTTGTGGTTAACATAAAGTTCTCCACATATCAGATAATGGCTCAGCATTGCATAAACAGCCAAGAATTGCTGGCAGAAGAGATGTGGCCTGTGTTTTCCCCTAGGAAAATTGATGTCTGTAAAATGCCTTCTCTTTCTCTGAAAAGACATTATTACTTGATTTAAACTGATTAAATTGTTACTGGATTTTTGCTTGCCTATCAGAGTATTTTCTTTTTGTTTGTTTTGGTTTGCTTTTCAGCAACTATCAGTGGTAATATTGAGCCCAGTAAATGCTTTATATTATGGAAGGCCTAGATTGGTAAACATTTTGCTTATCCATTTTATTTTTTTATTTATTTTTGGCTGCATTGGGTGTTCGTTGCTGTGCGTGGGCTTTCTCTAGTTGCGGTGAGCGGGGGCTACCCTTCGTTGTGGTGCGCAGGCTTCTTCTTGCGGTGGCTTCTCTTGTTGTGGAGCACAGGCTCTAGGCATGTGGACTTCAGTAGTTGCAGCACACAGGCTCTAGGCGCACAGGCTTCAGTAGTTGTGGCACATGGGCTTAGTAGTTGTGGCTCACAGGCTCTAGAGCACAGGCTCAGTAGTTGTGGCACATAGGCTTAGTTACTCCGTGGCATGTGGGATCTTCCCGGACCAGGGATAGAACCCATATCCCCTGCATTGGCAGGCGGATTCTTAACCACTGCGCCACCAGGGAAGTCCCTGCTTATCCATTTTAGATAATCCTGTTCATCAAATAATAGGGAGGATACATACATACCTACATACACAAGTGTGTGTTCATATATGTGTGTGTGGGTGTATCTATATTTAGTGTTTGTGTATACATACATAGAAATATAAAATGGTAATTTGCATTATCCACAATGTGTAATCCTGTTCATTAAATAACAGGATGTATGTATGTATGTATGTATACATAATACATATGCATGGGTATACATATATTATGCTAATATGCTTATATATGTCTGTATTATTATTCTACAAAAATAATGTAGCATGGTAAGTAACTACTAATTATGACATTTAGTTAATTCAGCATTCTTGAAAAGATTTTATGAATTGCACTCCTGAAATTAGTTTCCACAGGGATTTTAAAAGTGTATGAGGGGGCTTCCCTGGTGGCGCAGTGGTTGAGAGTCTGCCTGCCAATGCAGGGGACACGGGTTCGTGCCCCAGTCTGGGAAGATCCCACATGCTGCGGAGCGGCTGGGCCCGTGAGCCATGGCCGCTGAGCCTGCGCGTCCGGGGCCTGTGCTCTGCAGCGGGAGAGGCCACAACAGTGAGAGGCCCAAGTACTGCAAAAGAAAAAAAAAAAAAAAAAAACTGTATGAGGAATCTAGACTAGTTACTTTATCATCATAATTAAAAAACACTGAAATGGTGTGATATAGCTGGATCATCTAGCTTATTATTCATCAGACTTGGTTCTGGATCACTTTTCCAAATTCCAAACACATCCTAACAAGATAGAAGGTTCAACACCGTTGGTTACTGTGAAAGAGAAAGTGCAGTGGGCTGTGAAGATTGCATTGAAGGTGAAGACTCTTCTTTGTTACATAGGGTCTGGTTTGTTTGATAAAAAAATTTCTGTTTCTAATGGTATTATGATCATGGCTTTTAAAAAGTCCTTATCTTTCCATGATACATACTGGAAAAAGAAATCGGTTTCATTATCTTATAGTCACACTATTTGTGTGTAGCTCAGCCATGAAAATAGACAGTCTCCACAAACACTACCAAGATTTTACGAATTTGCTTGTTTCATTTGTCATTCATCAATTCTTTTCCTACATCATTTATTGGATGCTTGGTATGTGCTAGATGCCATGTAACACATTCAAGAGGAGAAGGTAGTCCTTACTCTTAAGGAAGTTGTGATCTGGTTGAGTCAAAGAAAATGTTCTAGAAACAGGAGATTAAATAAATTTTTATGGACAGAGGCTAGTAGGTGTCCCCCAACATCTATTCTCCCCTTCTTCCTCAGTAACGGAATTCCGGGTTTTAGCTGGGCACATGGCTGCCCAGAGTAAAAATGCATCTCTCAGCCTCCCTTGCAGGTAAGTTGTGGGCAGTGCCACGTCTGGATGATCCTGTATAAGAGGAACTGATCTGTGGCAGCTTCCGGAAGCTCCCTTATATGTCAGTTATGTCTCCTTTGGCCCTTCTTTTTCATGTTTTCTTCTTGTTCATTGGAGGTGGATGTAATTGCTGGAGTGCCTGTGACGATGCTGGATCACACAGATGAGGCCCTCACCCAGGAATGGTGGAATGGAGTCCAGGAGAGGCTGGGGGCCCTGCATTTGCCATACGGCCGTGGGGCAGCTACACCTGGGCTTCTCCACGAAAGATCAACAAACTGCCATCTGTGTTATTTTGGGTGTCTGATACTTTCAGCTAAATGTAATCCTGACAGGCACTTCCTACAAAGCGTGCATTTTAATTGTGGAGGGGACAATATACAGAGCAGTGATCAGAATGGGGACTTGCCATGAGGGAAGGCTTCTTGGAAGAATATGCTATCCTGTCATGATTCCTTTTTTTTTTTTTTTTTTGGTATGATTCTTCTCTCACCTGCTCATTATTTCTTCTATCTCACCATTTCCTGAACATGATAACACTTTCTCTCTTCCTTACCTTTGCTCATGCTTTTCCTTCTGCAATGCTTTCTCTACATACCTTCTTTCCCATCTAATTTTATAATTATATTAAATTATATAATCCACATAAGCACTTAACACAGTTAATTAAACTGTGTAAACACGCAGTACATTTAGCTGTTATCCTCATTGTCATTACCGGCCAGCTCAAATCTGGCTTCTGTTCTGAAACCAATCTCAAGCCTCCCCCACTTTTATCAGAAACAACTGTCCCCTTAGTGCCCTAATACCAGGCACTGAGCAGTACTCAGGGAATTGTACTCTTTGGGGAAAGCGGCTGGCTAGTTATTTGTGTAGTTACTGCTCAAGAGGAATGGAGCGACAGGAGGAATGTTGCTCTCCCACGTTCCTTCTTTGCCTTCTGGCTGCTTCTTTGCCATTGTGGGCTCCCCATCCCCAGGCCGCTGTTTCTGTGGCCACTTCTTCGTGTTCCATAGCAACACAGCTTCAGCAAAACAGTTCCAGCTCTGCTTTAGCTTTGCCAACTTGAATTCTAACCTCTGCCATTTGGAGGGTCAGGGACATGGTGGCAAACAGATCAGAGTGTGGGGCCGAGGGCAGGCAAACTGTGCTTGCAAGATTACCCCACCTCCTTTTTGATGACTACAGGACTGGCATTGTAGGACCAACGATGCTGTGCTGCTCTTTGATTTCCAGGTGTTTCTGCTCAGATGGGATTGCTATGCCAACACAACAGATTTGTGGGGTTGGGTCTCAGACACACCCGCACTCAGCTGTGCTTAGGCGTCCTCCTGGCACTTTCCCCCCTCCAGCCTGTTCTGTGGGCTGGGGGCACAGTCACGCAGGTGTCTGTGCAGCTGACCGTGGGTTGGGCTTGTACAGAGACTTCTTGCTTGGTCTTTGGGAGTTCAGACAAACACACACAAAATTCCCTTGTCAGGAATAATGAGGGCCTTGACGCTGATGGGATGAGGCAGATTTCACTCCAGATGGTGGTCTTTGGAAAAAGAAAGTGGTGCTGTCGGATTTGAGGTGTTCAGTCACTGAAAAAGAAGGACTGATTTCGAGGATCATTTGCACAGTCCCTCCCTGTTTCTTGGCCTTGTCGGTTTAGAGAACTAAGTGAAGAGGTCCGTCCAGCTTCCTCCTGTTGTTGCTGCCATACCTATATTGGCTGGGTTTTTGTACCACATTTCACAGTGGCATGTCCCTAAGGCCGGCATACATGGGGGCCATATTCCATTGTAATTGCCAATTTCATTGAGGCCCTTTTACTCTTGGCTAATTTACCCAGTAGGGAAAATTCTTCCTTATTCAAAAGCTTTCTCCTGATAACAGGTGATTACAATATGGCCCTTCTTCTAAGCCCATCCACCTGTGATTCCCAAAGAACAAAGTTCCCCAGGTGAATATTTGCTATCTTTTTATTAAAAATATTCTTTAAAAATAAAGAGATTGGGAAGATTGAGCTCTAATATTTCTCTCAGTGCTATTGTTTTCTCAGTCTTGTTTTATTGAGTTAATGGCATTTTTAAAAAATACAGTTAATCCAGGCCTCCAGTATGAAAAACTGCATAACTTTGGTTTAGTAAAAAGCACCAATTGAAAAGGATAACTTAAAGTGTTTCTGGAATTGTTAAACTAGAAAATACCCTTAAAGAAATCCACAGCATACAATGGGTAAGGAACCACCTAATAGCTGAAATATAAACTAAGGGTATCTGATGTTTTCTTCTGGGTTTTTCAAAAAACCCGGATTAAGTAGGATTTACAGATGGGGGCAAATCTGGCCTCCAAATACTGGGGAAAATGCTTTTGAGTTTCATCGCTTACATCTCATTGCTTTGCACGGGAGGAATTTCATGATTTTCCAAACATCTCTACTGTTTCATCAGGACAGAGTACGAAGAATGCTTCTCCCTTTTTTATTTACTGAAATACATAAATGAGGGGAACTAACTATAATATTTCTCCTTGCCGAGAGAAGGCCGCTCCGCGCGTCATTGCAACCCTGCGGCTCAGCCGCCTTTGCGGACCCTGCGTCGCGCAAAGCATTGTGGGAACGACGGAGGCAGGGCCTGGAGATCCGGCAGTGGCGCGCGAACCCGGCCAAAGAGCGCCCCGAAATCCGGTGACATCAGCTGCCTTGGGAGAAGTTACAGGCTTTAGCGCTTCCTGTGTGCCCGTTTCTCTGGAAGACATACTCCAGGATGAAAAGGCAGGTGATTTAAGTTTCTGTTCAGAAATGTGGGGTCCCCTCCGAGTAGATGTGGTGTTGGGGTCAGGTGTGCCGTGAATGTGGTATTCTCAGGACCGTTTTTTGTTGGATTGAGGAGCCCCCCAAATTGCCTTGCAGTGCAATTTGGAGAGCAAGACTCGAAGCTGCCCGGGTTAGCTTTGCCTGCACAGCAGTAACCTCTGGAGATGATTGCCTTTGCGCTGCCCGTGCTCATCTTTAATGAGACCTGCGCCCCAAAGGCTGAGGGGAAGGCTGGGAAATGGCAGAAGAGCTGTCAGTTCTCTGTTAGGAAGCCAGGTGACTGAGGCTCATGTATGCAGCTGTCAGAGGTTTGTCATCCTGCCTCAAAATCCAGGGACCTGGAGGCTGGAGTAACGGTACCACATTGGACAGCGAGTGCTGTCGAGTGCTTTTTCAGAGGGTTGAAAACTCGTGTTCTGGCCGGTCTTCTCATCATTCCCGCAAGGGAGTTGTTAGTTCTGGTTTACAAGCCAGCTATCTTGTGTGCGCGCGCGCGCGCGCGTGTGTATATGACATGGGAAAATGGCTAAAAAATGGCCTTCTTAGCATGATTTGCTTTTTCTCCATCCTCCTCCTGGGTAGATACAACAAAGCTTGCAAAATGGCAGCTATAGGATGGCATGTGGCCCACAGACATTTTATTTGGCTTGCAGAGGACTTAACATTTTTGGGGGGGGGATTAGTTCCTAGTTAGTAAGTGGGAGAGTTCACATAAAAATGACTCTCACCTTCTCCTGAAGAGTCGATTTTTGTTTGATGATAGCTGGCGCTGGGCAATGGCTGCCTCTCTGAGCTGGGGCATCAGCTCCCCAGTTCACCATGGCCCACATTTGTCCAGGCTTGTTCATTATCTGTTTGGCTCTAGAAGGCATTTGACTTTGAGACCCTTGACACAGCCTTCCTCCCAGCTCCCACACATTTTAGTGGCCCCTGTGCTACCCCAGCTGTCACAGGAGCTCCCTCAATGAGCCTGCCTTCCTGGGCCACCAGTGCAGATCCTGTACTGTAGCCCTTGGTTCTCTTCCAGAGCTCTGGGCTTTATTGCTCTGTAGACTTCATCACAGGTCAAAAAGCTGGGAAGTTGAGAGCTGATGCCCTGTAACTATTGGGAACCTATTGGCAGATCCCAGCCTGCTGGGTGCAGGTGCTGGTTCTGAGTGCAGTGGCACATGGGTCTGGCCCTGGAGTCCTTTACTCTGAACTCCCTGGAGGTGAACTTGACTGCAGTCTAAAATGAGGGACAGAGAAGTATGTTTTTTTTTTTTTTTTTAAATCCTTTTGGAGAACTGTGGGGCTTCTCCATAATAAAGGTTTTAATAGTAACACAATTATATATGTATATATATACATGTAATGTATATCTATAAATGCCTCCTTGTAAATCATTCCTTTCCACTCAACCATGACCTGCTAAAAGTAGGGATTATTGTTGCCCCTGTTTTGCAGATAAGCTCCAGAGAAGGCTCAGAGCACCTGCCGCAGATCTCAGTCACTCAGCCCAGTAGGGCCTTAGAAGCCTATGTTGTGTTTTGTTTTGTTTTTTTAATCTGCACAGTGCAGGGCCACAATTTTAAGCTTGAATGTTTCTCTCTATATATAAATGTCTGTAGTCGCAGTTTAGCACACAGAAACATCAGAGTTTCTACTGACATTCACTCTGTCACTGAGTAGGCCATTAAGGGAACTAGAGGAGGAAAAATCCCCAATACTACTTACACCTGTAAATTTCTCAATTTAAGCTTTCTGCATCCTAAACTATTAGATATTAAAAATAAATACATTTTTAGTAACAGAAAAAGTCCTGGCATTTCTAAATATTCAGAAATTTGCAAGCCCACCAGCACCCTTTTTACTATATCTACATACTATTACATTCTTTAAAGTTTTTAAAAATTTTAATTTTATTGGAGTATAGTTGATTTACAATGTTGTGTTAGTTTCAGATGTACAGCAAAGTGAATCAGTTATACCTATATATATAAAATCATTCATTTTTAGATTCTTTTCTTATATAGGTTAGGATTGTACTATTCTTAAAAAAATTAAATTTAAATTTACACGTTAAAAATATCAACTTAAAT
Source organism: Neophocaena asiaeorientalis asiaeorientalis (assembly GCF_003031525.2). Lineage (NCBI taxonomy): Eukaryota > Metazoa > Chordata > Mammalia > Artiodactyla > Phocoenidae > Neophocaena > Neophocaena asiaeorientalis. The sequence goes on from NW_020172717.1 coordinate 1,705,612, forward strand.
TTGAATTAAAAATTTTAAAGAATCTAATACTCACATCTTAATAATAAAAATATGAGTTTGATGTGCTGGTTGTATTTTTAAATGTCTATGAAAATAATTATGACTACTAATTTCATTTTAAAGTTTGTCCAGGTATTGGTTAAAATTATGGCACATTTGCCACCCTTTGGGAAACCCTGATTCTGAGGGAAAAACCAAGTAAATTGCAGCTTTTTGTATTTGTGTCACTAGCAAGCTTCCCTGGCTCAGTGTTGGAAATGTATAATATATAATACAACAGACATGAAACAAGTTGGGGGACTTGGCCATATCTGTGCAGTTGTCACAATCTGTTGGGTCTTCCTAGGATTTTGTGTGGTGATGGGCAAAGCCAGTGCTTTGGTGGATATGAGATGTGCTGGGCACATGTGATGACACATGTCCTTATGATGAGCCTGCCCCAAAGGCTGGTGAGCTGCATTCTTCACCTGGCCTTGTGGAGAGTCTGAGTTCATCCCTGGTTGATCATGTCTATCTCCAAGAGCTCACATTAGGAATTGTTATATGAATATTTAATTTCTCTAATCCAGGATGTTAACTTGATTTGAAAGATGGTAGGAAAATATTCTTCACGTCTTGAGTGTTGAGTTTGAATGCACTTTAGAGTTATAGCGCTGATTCATTTATTTTGTATACTTAGACTTTGAGCCTTTTGAACTCAAGCAAATTTGTGCACATCATAAGCTAGTTATTGATTTGAACAAAAGGTCCTGATCTTTTTTAAAAAAGATTTCAACTACTGAAGAAAAAATGAGAAAATTTTTATGTAATTATTTAAAAATATCTGAACACTGAAAGCAACACTGAAACCAACAATAATTCTTGTAGTTAATGTGCTAGAAATTCACCATGCTTGGATCTCACTGTCTTGCCCGGCACTGACTTTATTGAGTTATCCATGTGGTTCATATTGGTAGTAGAAGGTGGGGCCATCTTACAAGATTCAGATCCAAGAAAATAAGAGCCTGGTAGGTGCCCTCTGGGCTACTTGGAGAAAAGAAGACTCTTATAGCTCAAATTGTGGTATATATTAGCTCGACCCTTTGAAGACCAACAAAACAATCATTGCAAACATTTCTTAATACAGTTTTTGAAAAGCTTATATTGTTATTTAAATATGTTACCCATTATAATAGCCATTGTGGTCTTCTAAAAATAATTCGTGGGCTTCCCTGGTGGCGCAGTGGTTGAGAGTCCGCCTGCTGATGCAGGGAACATGGGTTCGTGCCCCGGTCTGGGAGGATCCCACATGCCACGGAACGGCTGGGCCCGTGGGCCATGGCCACTGAGCCTGCGCGTCCGGAGCCTGTGCTCCGCAACGGGAGAGGCCACAGCAGTGAGAGGCCTGCGTACCGCCAAAAAAAAAAAAAAATTCGTAATTTGGAAGTTGGAAGTCATTATATTTTTAAAATGTATGCATTCACTTCAGAATAGCTCTCAGAGGATGTGCTGCACATATAAATACCAGGCTACAGACAGGGCTTGGATTAATGGACCATGGAGGGCTATTTTTATGGCGAGTTTAAGTGCATATTATTGTTATCTCTAAATTGCATTAATAATATCCTACACATGTCCAGCATGTGTATGACATTTTACTGATCTACAGAGGGCCATTGCTTGTGTCATCTCATTTGTTTCTCACAACAATCCTGGGAGGGAAGTGGGATGTTTTCAAGTGTTGATACTGAAGTCCTTTGCTTGAGATAAAGTCCTGGTAATGCGTGGGAAGAAAAAGATGCTATAGAAATGCAAACATTCTTTTTACTCTATTTTTGACCAGTGTGGTAGCAGGTGTTCAGATTGGCTTTGGACATGTCAGTCTCCAGGGACTGATCCTGTCTCATCATTTCTTCCACATGGTAGGAGGAAAAAAGAGCAAAATATATGAGTACTTTCTTGGAGGAAAAACTACAAGATTAAAGGAGAAAACTACCTTCTACTTCACAGAAATTAGCAGTGAACCCTTGGATTCCCTATTGAATACTTATATATATCCTTCTTGTTTAAAAACAATTTTTTGTATCCTTCTTGTGTCATTCGTGGTGAAACCTGGAGAATCAAGTATGTAGAGATTGTCTGAGGAAACAAACCATTTTGTTATTATAATCAATAGTGATTCAATCTGGACTTAAGTATTATTTATGGAATATTTTGGGCTTTCCTGTTTACCAACAGCAGCATGGGAACTCAGAGACAGCAAGCTGAATGGTATATTGATAGCCAAGCAGGAATATTGAACCCAGGACGGGGGAATCCTGGAACCTGTGTGGAGAAATATTTAAATAATTTATCATAATGATTATTTCTATAGGATACAACCTCAGGATTAAATGCTAATTTTATTTGACTTACATAAAGGGGAATTATTACTGCAGTTACTTTTAAAGAGCTCCCTGGGTTTGCAGGGAGTATCTGAATTAACAGTAAATTGAGCACCATTACTTATTAATGGGGTCAAGCTGATTTATTGGTGGTCTGTCTGGCAATTAGCCATTCTGCATAGTGTCTTCTGTTTGGCCATTACTTTTTCAGTATTGAGTGCAAGCTGAGGGATGAGCACCTTGAACCAATGGGGAAGTCTGCCTGTCAACCTAATGGGGCCTTGCATCATCTTAATGGTGAGTTATGATCTGTCTTGAAGGATATTTGGACACACTTAATATCTTCTGGATGACAACCATTGGAGGCATAAATGAAAGTACATGTTGTCATTGAACCACTAAAAATCTTTACTCAGTCACCAGATAGCCATTATATTATATGAATCTCTTTGGATATTTCTTTTATTTTTAAAAATTATACAGTTGCTTTTCACTTCTGTGGCACTTATAGAATGAATTGCTGTGAGTGAACTGTAGCACAGCAAGTAATGGCCAACAGTATTTATTTGCAAGAGTCACTTTGGGGTGCCTAATTTGTCCTCAGGAGAAATATTTTTTGCTCAATCTGCAAAATGTTGTAATAAAAATTCGTGATTGATGTTGATTATAAGATTAAATGGCTGGGCCACAGTGGCCAGCGTCGAAAATCAAAGCAGCCCGAAGTTGTGATTGGCCACTACAGAAGGTTCTAAGTGGGAGTGTTTTTTTAATGAATCAGTATATTTCAAGTCTTTATAGTATTGACTCCTAAAGTTTATTGAAACTGCATTTAAAACAGTTTTACAGTGTTTTTAGTAAGTTTCTAATACAGTTTGGTTTTGCTTATCTAAGCATGCAGTAGTGGAAGAAAATACATGAAAATTCTCTTCTTAGCAGGAAAGCAGTTTAAGAATTAGTGAGGGTGTCGGAGTTGCTAAACCCAAGTTTAATTGCATGATCCTTTGATTGGAGAGTTTTGTATTTGGTTGCTCAGAATTAATTTCTCTTTCCTAACAAATTCCTTGGGGAATGGACCCCTGCCCTATTGTCTGTAGTCTGATGCTATCCTTCAGTGTCCAAGGGGCTAATCCCTGATCTGACATAGCTCCTCTCTGGAACTGGACTCTTCAGTAGAGGCAAAAACACTGGAAAAGTTTGGAGTCCTTTATTTCCAGTATGATCAGAATGTTCTGGTCACTCCCCTTTTCTGGCCATCAGAGTGACAGTTGTTTTCCAAGTCTGTTTCTCCTATCTTTGACAAATCTGGGAGCTCCATGATAGCATCCCGATAAATCCCCCTTTGTTTAACTAAACCAGAAATGGTTTCTCTTGAATGAAACAAAAAAACCTTAATATATAAACTGGGCATCTGTGAGCCCACAGGAAACAGGATTTCTGATTGAGACTGTGAATATCCACTCATTCACCAAATATTTATTGAGTACCTACTATGTGTTAGGCACTCTTCTCAACACTTGGGAAACAGTAGTGAATAAAGCAAAAATCTGTGTTTTCATGAAATTTGCATTCTAATGAAGGGAGATATACAATAAGCAAGATAAGTTAAATATGTAATGTATATGTTATAGTGATAAGTGCTATGCATATGTAAAATATTTCTCTTCTTAGTGCTTTCCTTGTTAACGTTCCTTGAATCAGATAAGCCTGTTCAGATGTGGGTGAAGATCTGGAATGACCTGGACTGAGGCTCTGTCACTCTCTTGTACTTTGCTCCAACATATTTCTGCATAACTCTCAAAGGGGTTTCAGTTGGGGTCTGAGCCAAGGCAGAGGAAATTTCCAGCTGAGTGAGAATGAGTGTATGCAGAAAGCAGAGAGCTGGAGAGAGGGGGACTTGGGTTAGATGTCGAAGTGGCAGGAGTTGAGCAAGGGCTATAGTCTTGAGGGAGAAATTCTTCCTTCTGGGACCCTGTCTGGACTGAGGCACTAAGATTGAATCAAGAAAACAGGCTGGGACTTGGGCAGGTGGCCTGGAGCAAGGATACATACTGATATGTGTGGGGAAGGGGAGTCCAGGTCAGAGATGGGAGGAAGCATCATAGGATTGTGTGAGACAAAGCAGGGTAGCAGCTCTCAGAACCCATCAGGGATGGTGCAGGGGATGGGAACCTGCCACCATTAAAGAAGGGGATCCCATAAAGAATGAAGCCCAGAAAAGAGATCAGACTCCATTGAGAGGACTGAGGAGATCAGAAGGAGTGTTTGTCTTCCTGCCTGGGATGAACCCTAGTGAGGTGAGGGTAAACCCTAAGCTGATGTCTATACTTGAAAGTGAAGAGGCTTGGAAAGTGGGGCTGTACGTGAGCTTGTGAGAGAGAAGGAAAAGCAGGGAGACAGTAGTTATGCTAAGGTGGGAGGGATCAAAATCAGCACCAGGGGTTTGGAAAGCAGAAGATGGGACAGAGGAGACAGATGAGGCAGGAGACTCCTGATGGGTGTTGGTCACCTACAGAGGGGAGCTGGATGTTTGGAGGAAGAGTATATGCCAACCAGGAAGAGTCCTAAGCTTTGCCAGCCACCTGTCACTGGCCCGGAATGAAAAGTTGTGGTGTTGCTGATTTCCTGTTAATGGGGAGGCAGGAACAGAGCAAGCTGAACAGGTTCAATTGGGAAACAGGTACACAATCCTGGAAAACAGGATTGTTTTCTGAAAAATACTCACCCACTCCTGGTAATTTTTTTGCGGGGACAAATGACACTTACAGAAGAGAACTTGGAAATGCCTTTGAGGTTTATGGAAGCTTGGGCATTTGAAGTAAGTACATGGAATGTTGTTCTGGTTATCCATTGCTGCATAACGAGCCACTCCAAAACTTAGTGGTTTAAAATAACAAATGATTATTATCTCTTCCAATTATGGAGTCACCTTGGTTCTTGCTTGCAGGCAGATTGTGGTTAGGGCTGTAGCCATCTGAAGGTTCAGCTGGGCTGGAAGGCGTATTTTAAAGATGGCTTTTTCCCTCAAACATCTAGGACATCTACAACAGCTTGAGGCTGGCCAGGCATTCGTCTTTCCACATAGTCTCTGCATGGTTATCTTGGGGTTCCTCACAGATGAGGATCTCAGTATAGTTGGACTTCTTACATAGTGGGTGGTTTTTCTCAGAAGAAATGTTCCTCAAGAGCAAGAAGGAAGCTGTGAGCCTTCTTATGACCTAGCCTCGGAAGGCACACAGCATTACTTCTACCACATTCTATTGGTTACATAGGACCAGGCCAAATTCACTTTGGGAATGAAGTGTACAACAGTGTGATGCTCAGAGGCGTGATGCATTGTGTGTGTGCATGCACATGTGTACATATGCACACGTGTGCCCATATGGAGTCTGCTACCACAAGCCTGGTGTTTTTTCTTTTTTTTTTTTTTTTTTTTTTTTTTTTTTGCTGTATGCGGGCCTCTCACTGTTGTGGCCTCTCCCACTGTGGGGTACAGGCTCCGGACGTACAGGCTCAGCGGCCATGGCTTATGGGCCCAGCAGCTCCGCGGCATGTGGGATCTTCCCGGACCGGGGCACGAACCCGTGTCCCCTGCATCGGCAGGCGGACTCTCAACCACTGCGCCACCAGGGAAGCCCTGTTTTTTCTACTTGGCATCTATTTTGACATTGGAAGAGAGAGAAGATCTTTGGGTAAACCGTTGGCCTTGGATTTCTACAATAGGATTTAATATTCCTTAATGGCAGACTGTTGGAAAAGTATCAAGGTCACATTACTCAAATGAAAAGGAATCTGTTTTTCTCAGAGGTATCCCCCAAACTTACTGGAATAGGACTCAATTTTAGGACACAGTGATGGGAAAGTGAATCACATTACAACAAAGAGGGGACTTTGAATAATATAAGAAGTTTTATACCTACATAGATATGGATATACTTGGAGGTAGGTGTTCTTTTGGAGAATGTAAATGGCTGAGAATAAATGAAAGAAGTAGAACAAGAGAACTAGAGGAATTGTATTGGACCCTCATGGAGCATGGAAGTGCACTCTTGAAGAAGCTCAGAACTGGCTGCCCTGGTACCTAGAATGGTGGCTGACAAATTCACTTGGGAAATATGTTATCCTACAGTGTGCAAAAGATTGTTTTCTTAAATATGCTCATCTACTTCTGGTGATTTGTGTGTGTGTGTGGGTAAAAATGGCACTTTTAGAAGTGGTTATTCCTTTAAGGTTATGAAAAACGTGGCCATTGACATAGCTCAAGATCTGGTAGTAAGGGGACCTTTCATTTTCTGGGTGTCTGCTGAAGCCACTTTTGGCCCAAAGGAAAGAATCTCCAACATTTTTAACCTGATTTTTTTTCCCTATTGAAAAAGAAAGGAAGTCAGAAGGGAACTACCATTCTGGTTCTAAATCAGACTGCTAAGGAGGCACTGGTTAGTGCCATGGGAGGGATAGAGAAGGTCCAGAGGAGGAGGTCTCCCGTGGCAAAGAGTTCATGTTTCCAGGGAAGGCAGGCACAACCAGACTGTGCCAGAGATGTCGAAAAGTTCAGAGAAATGAAAGGCCTGGGCATTTTAATGGAATTATACCCAGAGAGGTAGGATGGCCCAAGAAATGGGAAGCTCAGAAAAATGCAATTCTAACTCTGAAGAGGTGGTACCAAAGGGAGCCTTGGAAGAGACCCCCCTCACTAATCTCCATTAGCCCCTACAAAGCTCTAGTAATGGGAATAATAATAAAATATTATTTATTGATATGGATAATAGGTATTTTATTAATCTCATTTAAAGTGTGAAAGCATATTTATTAATATTACTGTTTTTATTGATCTATAACACAATATAGGTAAAAAGATATTTGCTTATTATTATTGTGACCTCAAAGTAAGACCCAGCTCTTATTTCGGTCAGATTACTACTATCCCTAGGCCCCTCCTATAATGCAGAGCTACCACTGTGATTGTCCAATTGCTAATGATCTAAATGAGCAAATGGAGGTACCTGAAGAAGCAGAGTTAAGATTCTTCAAACGTATCTATGTAATAAAAGAGATGAAAGGAAATGGTATATACATGGGTAATGGTAAGAGGGTAGTATGTATCTGTCAGAATGGTGTCACGGAAGCTAAAATCTCCAATGAGTTGAAACTTGGAAAAATGACAAGGACAACAAAAGATGTTTTTAAAGACATGTTCAGAGCAAATAAAAGATGGTTAGCATAATGTTGATTGTTTAGCAAAAATTTTGATCTTATCTATCCATGTTTTGTTTTTTCTCTATTTTGTGCTGTGAAGAATGTTCTTTGCACATCAAAAGGTAGAGTAGACAGTGGTAAAGGTTTGAGGGGGTGGAGATGGGAGGTGGTATAACAATAGGACTTCTGGCTTTTAAAAAGTGACTGTGTTATACTCAGGACCATGGAAGATCTTCCCTATGAGTTACCTGAACTGCTGCTCATAATTGCTGAACAATTATGAAAAAAAGACGTCCCAAAAGACTAGAAGGGGGCAGATGTATACACTTTGCAGTATTCAGACTGGGGGCACCAGAAGGTGGAGCCCACATGGTATGTGCTAGCAATCTCGATGTTAATCAAGCAAGTTAGTTCAGAAGTTCAGGCAGGTATCACTAGGATCTAGCAGGCATTCATGTTAGATGACTCTTGTTCTCTTTCTGACAGGGTCCTAGACTACATGAGAGAAGCCTGGTGGTCGTAGTATACCTGGACTTTAGCAAGGCATGAGGTGGTGCTCCTTCTGATAGCTTCTGTCAGTTTATATATTCTGCATTTATTGATCCTGTATTGTTTTAGTCTTTTCTTTAGTCTCTTTAGTCTATTTTTGGCAGCTACTATACCAAAAATCTTATAGACTGGGTGGCTTATAAACAACAGAAATTTATTTCTCACAGTTTTGAAGTCTGGGAAATCCAAGATCAAGGCACTGTTAGATTCAGTGTCTGGTGAGAGCTTTCTTCCTAGTTCACAGATGGCTGTCTTCTTGCCATGTCCTCACATGGTGGAAGAGGAGAGAGGGCTCTCTGGGGTTTCTTTTGTAATCACACTAATCCCATCATGAGAGCTCCACCCTCATGACCTAATCACCTCTGAGAGTCCCCAGCTCCTAATAGGCTGCAACATATGAACTTGGGGGCGGGGGACGACACATTCAGTCCACAGCACTTACTGTGAGTGAATCACAGAGAATTCAGACATGGATGTGATATGCTGAAGAACTCACAGGCTGAGTGGGAGATGACACATACACAGATAATCATGATATCAAACATGGGTTGGCAAATTATGGTCCATGAACCAAATCCAGCCTGCCACCTGTTTTTGTAAATAAATTTTATTGGAACACAGCCATGCCCATTGATTTAATGGCTGCTTTCATGCTAAAATGGTAGAGTTGAAGCACTGCAGCAGAAACTATATGGCCTGCAAAGCTTGACATATTTGCTATACCCCTGACATAAAGCAAAAATTACTGTTAGGAATCATGCTAAAAAAGCTATGGAAATTTGGAGGAGAAATCAATTAGTTGTACTGGTGAAGGTACATTTGGGAAGGCTTCATAAGATGGGAACAGTTGAATTGGACCTTAATGCTATGGTGGAAATTTCTAGAATACGAAGCCCATAATGCTGTAACTCTTTTCTCTTTCTTCATGTTCCAGCCTCCTTATCTGATTATTCTTTTCCTTCCTTCCTCCCTTCCTTTCTTCCTTCCTTTCCCTCCCTTCCCTCCTTTCCTTTTTTTTTTTCTTTTTTTAAATAAATTTCTTTTCTTTATCTTTGGCTGCGTTGGATTTTCATTGCTGGGTGCAGGCTTTCCCTAGTTGTGGCAAGCGGGGGTTACTCTTCGTTGCGGTGCACGCACGGGCTTCTCATTGCAGTGGCTTCTCTTGTTGCAGAGCACAAGTTCTAGAACACAGGCTCAGTAGCTGTAGCACATGGGCTTAGTTGCTCCGTGGCATGTGGGATCTTCCCAGACCAGGGCTCGAACCCGCGTCCCCTGCATTGGCAGGCAGATTCTTAACCACTGCGCCACCAGGGAAGTCCCTTCTTTTCTTTTCTTTTCTTTTCTTTTCTTTTTTTTTCTCCTCCTTGCCGCCCCCCCCATTTTTTGTTAATGTTGCCTTTTCAGTATTTAATAAAGGCTTGACTCTACATGCTCCATGTTCTACTCACCTTGAGTGTGGAGATTAGCAAAAGTCTGTAAGATGTAAGGGCAGGAAGTATTGCTGTGGTGAAGTAGGTGGCCAGCAGTTCTTCATTTAGTAGGTGGATATCCAGAGAGGGGACCAGAGTGGTATCTGAAATAATGACCTAAAAGTGTGGGGAGGGGTGTGGTGGTGCTACATTAAGAAGTTTAGAATATAGCACATCTCTTTTCCCATGAGGTAGGGAACCAGGCAAAGCATCCAGCCCAGCTTTAGCAATAGGCAGATGGAAAGTCCACATCTCAGGCCTGTTCCCTTACCGGGTGAGGGATATGAAGGCCTAGATGTCATTTTCCCATTTGCAAGCAGTAAAAGTCTGGAGGCCCAGCAGATGTGCTGGACGACAGAATATGAATAGAGAAGATCTTGGGAGGTTAGAAGGAAGGTCTGAATTTAACAGGGATGAGTGGAAGGTCAATTCTGGGCTTTGGAAAACCAAATGCATGGCACAGGATGAGGGAGAGACAGCCTTCCTGCAGCAAGAGGCAGGAAACAGTGCAAGTGTGCATGCCCTCAACTTTGGCCCATGACTTTAGGAGAATACTACTCGGAAAGAGGAAAGTGATTGTTTTTTCCTGCAGTGTGTTGAAGACAGGACAGCTGGAACAAGCATTCTGGTGCCAACACTCTGAAAGAATTAGACAGAGTGGAACTCATTCAGGAGTGAATAACTAAAAGGATGAAAAGACCAGAAACCATTTTCTATGTGAAATGATTGGAGGAACTTTGGATATTTAGACTGGAAAACATGAGGCCCAGGGGGCATACAATAGCTGTTTTCAAATTTTGTCTCGTGGAAATGATTTGGGGCTTCTATTTGCTTCAGAAGCGTTTGGACCTGTTGATGTAGGGGGATGGGTTTTTCTGAAAACAGAGGACCCACAGATTGGATGATCAGCCTCACAAAGGGCTCAGTCTGGGTCAGATAGTCACATGATGGCACTGAACCAGGTAAGGGTGGAGAGTGGGCATCCAGGGGCTTTTCAACCCTTCTGTGACTTGGCTCTGTTAATAAGCAGCAGACTGGACAATAACATAGAGCTTAAGGAATCAAACACACACACCCAATGTAGAACTGTTAGTAATTTCTTTTCTTCACTTTTGCTTGATGCTTATAAATCTCTTTTTAATATGACTCTGGTTTAAAGACCTAGCCTCAAGGTTGCAGCCACTTTTTTTTTTTTTTTCTGGCTGTGTCACAAGGCATGTGGGATCTTAGTTCCCCAACCAGGCATCGAACCCACACCCCCTGCATTGGGAGCATGGAGTCTTAACCACTGGACCACCAGGGAAGTCCCTATAGCCACTTCTTTTTTTTTTTATGTTCTTCTTGGCCATGGTTTTTTATACCAGTGTGGCTCCAAAATTTCTTGAACTTCCATGTTGTAGCACCTATGGCTATTTTAGTGACTGATTGCATTAACTGCATTTTTATATAGCTTGCTACTGAAGTCATTGTCTCATAGTTCTTAGTTTCCTTTAGAGTTTTCTTTCTGCTTTCAATGGAAGCCAGAAGAAAGGTGACATAAAAGCGGTGGCTCCCTGGTCTCTGTCTTTCCCAATCAGTAGGATATTCTAAGTTCCTTTTAGTGACTAGGAGAACATCTCCTTTTCCCTTCCATCTTGCCAGGTGCTACTTGAAATCTGCAGCTAATTTAAGTGCGTTGGTTAAACGTACTCATTAACCACTTCACTGAAGCTCAAACTCATAAACTTGGTTTAGAACACAACTTTCTGTTACAGGGGTCATATCTCTTCCTAGTAACAAATCCACGCTTATCCAGCATGTAGATTTCCAAAACACATTCAGAAGGAATTTAAAAGGTTATAAGAATAAAACTATAAAGAAGTTTCACCCCAGTGTGTCATTTTTCCTGGATTATACTCTTGCCTTTTTATCAGGTGCCCTCAGGGATTGAGCCCTAAGCAATAAACAGGGGGGTGATTCTCTAGAATCTGGAAGGATTATAAAAGAGAAGGTTTCAGTAGGTAGGGTTCTGTTGTCCTTCAAATGGCACTTTGGGGTTGGTGTTTACCCATGTCCAGGTCTTATTTAGAATCCCAAATATTAATAAAGTAAAAACCCTACTGCCCATAGTTCCTGAAAGAAATAAGAGAAAGCCATGAGAAAACCCCAATGGGCCTGTGGCTCTGCAAAAATAGAAGTTATGTCAGTTGAGAGAACCTAAGGAACAAAGCCTTTTCTTAGAATTAAGCCACCAGTTGATCTGGCAATAGCATAATCCAGCTAGAAATGAACACATTTATCTTTTATTGTTGAGAGTAAGAAAGAAACTGCAGACTTCTGGAAACAGCATCTCTCCCTCATCACAGGAGCTTGCCATGTAGGTTAATCTGCCCAGAATTTTTGAGAACCAGTTTGGTATTGACACAAGGGCTGCACTGGGCAAAGTGAGAATGTGAAGGTGAGTCAAGCCAGGTTAGTCCTGAAGGAGTTTTCTTTGCACGTGGCTTTGCTTTGTGTGGATCTTCCAGAACCTAGGGAGAGTGAGAAGGAGGTCTTGGTATCGAATCAGTAGAGCTCCTCTCTCTCTTCATGAAGAGTAAGTCAGTGTCACTGGTGGCTTTGGTCTTAAGGAAATGGGACTGTCAGAGTCATCACTGCATTGGCCTGAGCAACAAACTGAAGTAGGCTTTCACTCAGCCTTGCAAATCTTTTCTTTCAGTGCACTAATTGTTCTCTGTGATTCATACGTTGTTCTGACAAGATGGCAAATGGAAAATGTGGAGAGTAATTAAAATAAGTGTGTAGTTTCAATTATTATAATCTATTGCCCTGAGCTGAATGCCATTATGAGGGGGAACCTGGAGAAGGGCTGCATTCAGGCATGGAGGACAAAGAGTTTCTTGGTTTGTCTTTTATAACAAAAATTCAACTCATGGAACTGACTGAAGAAAGAGAGACTTAGAGCTTCCTTTGATAGTTCTTTCTCAGAACTTTAGGAATTCTGGGTCATTGGTTATGATCAAATTTTCTGATCCATATATAATATAAACTGATCAGGAAGGCTATAAATGAATTTATACATGGTTTGTGTACAACAATGTAAGTTTTGCACCTTCTTGAAATAAAATTACATTGGAATGTTTCCAAGACATTTATTCCCAGATTTAAACCTTTGTACTTACTGTCAAATTGTATATCATGATTGTTTTTTTCACACACACACACACTGTATTTTATTTTTACAAGAGATAAATAGACTGACACCAAGCATTGTAAATGAATGACCACAACAAAAGCAACAATGATTGCAATTACCAAACACGAAACACACTCATGTCATAATATTGACATGCAGTCCAGGAATCCTCCACTGTAACAGCTTCTTTACTTTGTAGTGAAAATTGATTTGTATATTTTTGCCTCTGAGTCCTTGTGGGATTTTTTTTAAAATTCAAAGTCAGAAAAATTATAATCATCCTAATCAGTTCACTCAGTCCCATGAAATTAATTTTTCTTTTTCATCTTGATCTTTTGTTAGCACTTTTATGAATTCATCAGTTTTTCCATTAGAGTTCTGAAAATGCTTATTCATTCAGTTCAGCAGTATAGTCAGTTACCAGAATCCTGTACTTGTCAGAGTCTTTTCCATGAATTCCTTGAAGATGAAACCCTTTTATAGGAACATTTTTGCAAAAGCATCAGAGTACACCCAGAACTGTCTGTAAATGACAAAAGACTTAAAAATGACCACTATTAAAGATTTGATGAACGTTCATAATAATGCAAATGAAAAGGAAATTTAGTTATTTCTGAGATATACATTTTAAAGTAATAACTAGAATTATGACTTATAATGTTATACCAGAACATATAAGATTTTTAGAAATTTCATGTAATGTCTGAAACATTTATATTAACATATTTCCATACAAATAAACCAGAGAAAATTTAGTACTAGTTGTGCTTTTGGTTTGTTTGTTTTTTTATACTGCAGGTTCTTATTAGTCATCAGTTTTAAGTCTTGTTTATGGTTTCCTTTGCTGTGCAAAAGCTTTGAAGTTTCATTAGGTCCCATTTGTTTATTTTTGTTTTTATTTCCATTACTCTAGGAGGTGGATCAAAAAGATCTTGCTGTGATTTATATCAAAGAGTGTTCTTCCTATGGTTTCCTCTAAGAGTTTTGTAGTGTACGGTCTTACATTTAGGTCTAGAATCCATTATGAGTTTATTTTTCTGTATGGTGTTAGGGAGTGTTCTAATTTCATTCTTTTACACGTAGCTGTCTAGTTTTCCCAGTACCATGTATTGAAGAGGCTGTCTTTTCTCCATTGTATATCCTTGCCTCCTTTGTCATAGATTAGTTGACCCTAGGTGCGTGGGTTTATCTCTGGGCTTTCTGTCTTGTTCCATT
>NW_020172717.1:1719639-1724912 GCF_003031525.2 Neophocaena asiaeorientalis asiaeorientalis
CTGATTCCTCCAGCTCCGTTTTTTCCCCTCAAGACTGCTTTGGCTATTCGGGGTCTTTTGTGTCTTCATAGAAATTTTAAGATGATTTGTTCTAGTCCCGTAAAAAATGCCATTGGTAATTTGATAGGGATTGCATTGAATCTGTAGATTGCTTTGGGTAGCATAGACATTTTCACAATATTGATTCTTCCAATCCAAGAACATGGTATATCTCTCCATCTGTTGGTATCATCTTTAATTTCTTTCATCAGTGTCTTATAGTTTTCTGCATACAGGTCTTTTGTCTCCCTAGGTAGGTTTATTCCTAGGTATTTTATTCTTTTTGTTGCAATGGTAAATGGGAGTGTTTCCATAATTTGTCTTTCAGATTTTTCATCGTTATTGTATAGGAATGCAAGAGATTTCTGTGCATTAATTTTGTATCCTGCTACTTTACAAAATTCATTGATTAGCTCTAGTAGTTTTCTGGTGGCATTTTTAGGATTCTCTATGTAAAGTATCATGTCATATGCAAACAGTGACAGTTTTACTTCTTCTGTTCCAATTTGTATTCCTTCTATTTCTTTTCCTTCTCTGATTGCCGTGGCTAAGACTTCCAAAACTACGTTGAATAATAGTGGTGAGAGTGGCCATCCTTGTCTCGTTCCTGATCTTAGAGGAAATGCTTTCAGTTTTTCACCATTGAGAATGATGTTTGCTGTGGGTTTGTCATAGATGGCCTTTATTATGTTGAGGTCGTTTCCCTCTATGCCCACTTTCTGGAGAGTTTTTATCATAAATGGGTGTTGAATTTTGTCAAAAGCTTTTTCTGCGTCTATTGACATGATCATATGGTTTTTATTCTTTAATTTGTTAATATGGTGTATCACATTGATTGATTTGCATATATTGAAGAATCCTTGCATCCCTGGGATAAATCCCACTTGATCATGGTGTATGATCCTTTTAATGTGTTGTTGGATTCTGTTTGCTAGTATTTTGTTGAGGATTTTTGCATCTATATTCATAAGTAATATTCGTCTGTAATTTTCTTTTTTTGTAGTATCTTTGTCTGGTTTTGGTATCAGGGTGATGGTGGCCTCATAGAATGAGTTTGGGAGTCTTCCTTCCTCTGCAGTTTTTTGGAAGAGTTTCAGAAGGATGGATGTTAGCTCTTCTCTAAATGTTTGATAGAATTCACCTGTGAAGCCATCTGGTCCTGGACTTTTGTTTGTTGGAAGATTTTTACTCATGGTTTCAATTTCATTACTTGTGATTGGTCTGTTCATAGTTTCTGTTTCTTCCCGGTTCAGTCTTGGAAGGTTATATCTTTCTAAGAATTTGTCCATATCTTTCAGGTTTTCCATTTTATTGGCATAGGGTTGTTTGTAGTAGTCTCTTAGGATGCTTTGTATTTCTGTGGTGTCTGTTGTAAGTTCTCCTTTTTCATTTCTAATTTTATTGATTTGAGTCCTTTCCCTCTTTTTTTTAATGAGTCTGGCTAATGGTTTATCAATTTTGTTTATCTTCTCAAAGAACCAGCTTTTATGTTTATTGATCTTTGCTATTGTTTTCTTTGTTTCTATTTCCTTTATTTCTGCTCTGATTTTTATGATTTCTTTCCTTCTGCTAACTTGGGTATTGTTTGTTCTTCTTTCTGTAGTTCCTTTAGGTGAAAGGTTAGGTTGTTTATTTGAGATGTTTGTTGTTTCTTGAGGTAGGCTTGTATAGCTATAAACTTCCCTCTTAGAACTGCTTTTGCTGCATCCCATAGGTTTTGGATCGTCGTGTTTTCATTGTCATTTTTCTTTAGGTATATTTTGATTGGCTCTTTGATTTCTTCAGTGATCTCTTGGTTATTTAGTAATGTATTGTTTAGCCTCCATGTGTTTGTGTTTTTTATGTTTCTTTCCCTGTAATTCATCTCTAATCTCATAGCAGTGTGATCAGAAAAGATGCTTGATATGATTTCATTTTTCTTAAATGTACTGAGGCTTGATGTGTGACCCAAGATGTGATCTATCCTGGAGAATGTTCCATGTGCACTTGAGAAGAAAGTGTAATCTGCTGTTTTTGGATGGAATGTCCTATAAATATCAATTAAATCTATCTGGTCTGTTGTGTCATTTAAAGCTTCTCTTTCTTTATTTTCATTTTGGATGATCTGTCCATTGGTGTAAGTGAGGTGTCAAAGTCCCCCACTGTTACTGTGTTACTGTCGATTTCCTCTTTTAAAGCTGTTAGCAATTGCCTTGTGTATTGAGGTGCTCCTATGTTGGGTGCATATATATTTATAATTGTTATATCTTCTTCTTGGATTGATTTCTTGATCATTATGTAATGTCCTTCCTTGTCTTTTGTAATATTCTTTATTTTAAAGTCTATTTTATCTGATATGAGTATAGCTATTCCAGCTTTCTTTTGATTTACATTTGCATGGAGTATCTTTTTTCATCCCCTCACTTTCAATCTGTATGTGTGCCTAGGTCTGAAGTGGGTCTCTTGTAGACAGCATATATATGGGTCTTGTTTTTGTGTCCATTCTGCAACCCTCTGTCTTTTGGTTGGAGCATTTAAATCCATTCATGTTTAAGGTAATTATCAATATGTATGTTCCTATGACCTTTTTCTTAATTGTTTTGGGTTTGTTTTTGTAGGTCTTTTTCTTCTCTTGTGTTTCCCACTTAGAGAAGCTCCTTTAGCATTTGTTGTAGAGCTGGTTTGGTGGTGCTGAATTCTCTTAGCTTTTTCTTGTCTGTAAAGCTTTTGATTTCTACATCGAATCTGAATGAGATCCTTGCCAGGTAAAGTAATCTTGGTTGTAGGTTCTTTCCTTTCATCCTTTCCCTTATCTGTGCTCTCATCTATAAAATAAGGGCAGTAGTAGGTTTTCAATGAGGATTAAGTGCCTGTCTGTTGCCTGAGGCTCAAGGAATGCTTGTTCCGTTTTCAAGTATTCAGAGCTAATGAAGATGTGAAGTCAGTTGGATGATGAAGGCAACAAAAATTCTTACTGAGTTATATTTTGATACCTGCTTCACACCATTTACAATTTATTCTAATATGAAAATTCACAATAGATAGGGATCAAAATAATGTATTATTTAGTTATTTGGAAAAAAACAAAGAAATAATTAGAAAACAACTTACTGGTACAAACACCAATTTACTGCCCAGTGGTTGGTTTCTTTCAGTGGGCAACTGAGTCTGTGGAAATCATGAGACCCAAAATTGTATGTGAAGCAATCAGAATCCTGTCCTTTGGGCTGTTTGGCCATTGTTATGACAAGGCACACTTTAATGAATTGTATTATAAAATTATAAAACTGATAATACATTCACAAGAAAGAAAATGGTAACTATGACTTCTGAACGATCTCATTTTTTCATAATAAACACTCAATATTTTGGAGGTTAGAAGTCACAAACGTGTTAACTGATAACTTGAGGATTAATTGAGGAAATCTTACAAACCTACTAAAAATTCATAAAGAATAAGTAAAATGCACAATATTGCAAATATTCTTTCTTGGTGATTCCTATCTACTCTAGCCTAAGTAATGAAACACTTTTTATTCTTTTCCTAGTTAAGCTTCATAAATTTACTGTACAGACAAGGGACAAAACCTTTTAAAAGAAAAAAAAAAGGCTTGGTAGTTAGAGGTTGAAGAAGAAGTGTGGTATTTTTACCCTTGAGAAAGAGAATTAACTATGGATGAGAAAAGGAGTATGAGCATCAGCCCTTTATCTCTCAAACTGTAGCTTTCTTAATCATGTAAAGGTAGAGTATTTTTAAGAAGATACTTTACGGACTTCCCTGGTGGTCCAGTGGTAAAGAAAATGCCTTACAGTGCAGGGAACGTGGGTTCGATCCCTGGTCAGGGAACTAAGATCCCACATGCTGTGGGGCAACTAAGCCCGCGCACCAGAACTACTGAGCTCGTGCACCTCAACTAGAGAGTCTGCATGCCCCAAAGTACAGAGCCCATGCACTCTGGAACATGTGCACCACACCCACAGAGCCCACGTGCCCTGGAGCCTGCGCGCCACAACTAGAGAGAGAAAACACTCATGCCACAACTAGAGAGAAGCCTGTGCACCGAAAAGATCCCCCATACCTCAGCAAAGATCCCGCATGCCCCAACTAAGCCCCGACGCAGGCAAAATAAATAAATCATAAATAAATCTTTAAAAAAAGATAAAGTATGAATTAAATGTGATAAGTACTGAATTCATCTGAACAGAATAAGTTTTTTGGAAATAATAATATATAAGGATTAGCACATTTTTATCTGAAAATAGGTTTTACTCTTTAATATGCTAAAAAGTATGACAAACATTTCCTCCAAAATATATGGCTAGATCAGTGAGGGTCCAACCAGGAATCAGAAACCACACAGTAGGGCGGAGTCAAGATGGCATCCTAGGAGGACGCGGAATTCGTGTATTCGCACAACTAGGGCACCTACCAGGCACCAATGGGGGACCACAGACACTTAAGGGGACGGGAGGAACCCCCAGCAACTGGGTAGGACGTGGGACCTGGGGGGAGTGAAGGAGGAGGAGAAGTGAAGGCAGGACAGGACTGGCACCCCTGAGCGGCAGCTGTGGGAGGGGAAGGGATCCCATGCCTCAAAGAGGAAATTGGGGGACCACTGGGAGGGCAGAGGATCAAAAGGGAGCATGGCCGGGTTTCCCCTGCCCACTTGGGCCCCCAGGAACCTGCTGAAATCCTGGGCCTGATCCTCTGCCCACTGAGGCCCCCTCCAGCCACACAGGTCCTGAGGGAGTGGGAGGGAGGGAAGGGAGAGCAGAAGTAATGGCCGGACCTCCAGGACCAGCACCCCTGAGGGGTGGCTGGGGGAGGGGAGGAGTTCCTACACACATCAGGACCCACCCCGGGTTAGGGGTCCAGCGGCGATGGGGGTGACCCTGGGCGAGATGGAGGGGGGCGCATGGAGGAATGGAAGGGAATGGGGCCAGCACTTTCCCTGTCCACTTAGGCACAGGGGAGCCTGTTGGGCCTCCAGGCCTAAACTTCTGCCCTTGGAGCCTCCCTCCTGCTGTGCAGAACCCAAGCCCCGCCCCTACACCCCCACCCAGTGCCCTACCTCTACACTCGGAGACCCGCTCTGAGACCCCCTCCAACTGTGCAGGGCCTAAACCCCACCCACACACCCTCACCCAGGGCCCCACCTCCAAACTTCGGAATCCCACACTACAGAAGCCCTCCTTTTGACGTGCAGCCTCTCCTCTTCTGCGCAGGTCCTAAGCATTGGCCCTAACCCATGCTT
>NW_020172717.1:1724957-1805934 GCF_003031525.2 Neophocaena asiaeorientalis asiaeorientalis
GGTTTTGGTATCAAGGTGATGGTGGCCTCGTAGAATGAGTTTGGGAGTGTTCCTGCCTCTGCTATATTTTGGAAGAGTTTGAGAAGGATAGGTGTTATGTCTTCTCTAAAAGTTTGATAGAATTTACCTGTGAATATATCTGGTCCTGGACTTTTGTTTGTTGGAAGATTTTAAATCACAGTTTCAATTTAGCCTTCATTTCTTTTTCATTTATTTCTGATCTGATTTTTATGATTTCTTTCTTTCTGCTAACATTGGGTTTTTTGTTCTTCTTTCTCTAATTGCTTTAGATGCAAGGTTAGGTTGTTTATTCGAGATGTATCATGTTTCTTAAGGTAGGATTTTATTGCTATAAACTGCCCTCTTAGAACTGCTTTTGCTGCATCCCATGGGTTTTGGGTCGTCGTGTCTCCATTGTCATTTGTTTCTAGGTATGTTTTTGATTTCCTCTTTGATTTCTTCAGTGATCAGTTTGATATTAAATAGTGTATTGTTTAGCCTCCATGTGTTTGTATTTTTTACAGATCTTTTCCTGTAATTGACATCTAGTCTCATAGCGTTGTGGCTGGAAAAGATACTTGATACAATTTCAATTTTCTTAAATTTACCAAGGCTTGATTTGTGACCCAAGATATGATCTATCCTGGAGAATGTTCCATGAGCACTTGAGAAAAATGTGTATTCTGTTGTTTTTCCTATAAGTATCAATGAAGTCCATCTTGTTTAATGTATCATTTAAAGCTTGTGTTTCCTTATTTTCATTTTGGATGATCTGTCCATTGGTGACAGTGGGGTGTTAAAGTCCCCAACTATTATTGTGTTACTGTCGATTTCCCCTTTTATGGCTGTTAGTATTTGTCTTATGTATTGATGTGCTCATATGTTGGTTGCATAAATATTTACAATTGTTATATGTTCTTCTTGGATCAATCCCTTGATCATTATGTAGTGTCCTTCTTTGTCTCTTCTAATAGTCTTTATTTTAAAGTCTATTTTTTCTGATATGAGAATTGCTACTCCAGCTTTCTTTTGGTTTCCATTTGCATGAAATATCTTTTTCCATCCCCTCACTTTCAGTCTGTATGTGTCTCTAGGTCTGAAGTGGGTCTCTTGTAGACAGCATATATAAGGGTCTTGTTTTTGTATCCATTCAGCCAATCTGATCTTGTGGACCAGTGTCCTGAAGTTTGCTCTCCCACCTCAGAGGCACAGCACTGACTCCTGGCTGCAGTTCCAAGAGCCTTTCATTCACACGGCTCAGAATAAAAGGTAGAAAAAGTAGAAAGAAAGAAACGAAGGAAGGAAGGAAAGAAGGAAGGAAGGAAGGGAAGGAACAAAGGAAGGAAGGAAGAAAAGAAAGAAAGAAAGGAAGAAAGAAAAAGGAAGAAAGGAGGGAGGGAGGAGGGAAGGAAGGATAGAAAGAAAGAAAGAAGATATAATAAAATAAAGTAAGATAAAATAAAGTTATTAAAATAAAAAATAATTATTAAAAAAAACAAAAAACGAACGGATAGAACCCTAAGACAAATGGTGGAAGCAAAGCTGTACAGACAAAATCTCACACAGAAGCATACACATACACACTCACAAAAAGAGGAAAAGGGGAAAAAAATCATAAAACTTGCTCTCAAAGTCCACCTCCCCAATTTGGGATAATTTGTTGTCTATTCATGTATTCCATAGATGCAGGGTACATCAAGTTGATCGTGGAGCTTTAATCCACTGCTTCTGAGGCTGCTGGGAGAGATTTCCCTTTCTCTTCTTTGTTCTCACAGCTCCCATGGCTGAGCTTTAGATTTGGCCCCGCCTCTGCGTGTAGGTCGCCGGAGGGCGTCTGTTCTTTGATCAGACAGGTCGGGGTTAAAGGAGCAGCTGCTTCAGGACCTCTGGCTCACTGAGGCCGGGGGGAGGGAGGGGGAGGGAGTGCGGGGCAAGCCTATTAGCGTCTCATGCCCGTCTCTGGGGTCTGCGCTTTCAGCCGCGGCTCGCGCCCGTCTCTGGAGCTCCTCCAAGCAGCACTCCTAATCCCCTCTCCTCGCGCACCAGGAAACAAAGAGGGAAGAAAAAGTCTCTTGCCTCTTCGGCAGGTCCAGACTTTTCGCTGGACTCCCTCCCGGCTAGCCATGGTGCACTAACCCCCTGCAGGCTGTGTTCACGCCGCCAACCCCAGCCCTCTCCGTGCACTCCGACCAAAGACCAAGCCTCAGCTCCCAGCCCTGCCCGCCCAGGCAGGTGAGCAGACAAGTCCCTCGGGCCGGTGAGTGCGGGTCGGCACCGATCCTCTGTGCGGGAATCTCTCTGCTTTGCCCTCTGCACCCCTGTTGCTGTGCTCTCCTCTGCAGCTCTGAAGCTTCCCCCCTCCGCCACCCGCAGTCTCCGCCCACGAAGGGGCTTCCTAGTGTGTGGAAACGTTTCCTCCACGGCTCCCTCCCACTGGTGCAAGTCCCATCCCTATCCTTTTGTCTCTGTTTATTCTTTTTTCTTTTGCCCTACCCAGGTATGTGGGGACTTTCTTGCCTTTTGGATGGTATGCTTTCAAGGTGTTCTGTAGGAGTTGTTCCATGTGTAGATGTATTTCTGGTGTGTCTGAATCCAAATCATGGCTCTGTTCTTTACTACTGTCATAACCTTGAGCAAGATATTCATCCTCTCTGAGCCTCAGTTTCCTTACCTGGAGGTTCTGGAAAAGAATTGTTTTCCCATGTATTCAGGTTGCTGACAGAATCCAGTTTCGCGTGGCTGTAGCACTGAGGTTCCTGCTTTCTTTTCTGGGTGTTAAGTCCGGGGCCACTTACCTCCTAGAGGCCACTCTCTGGTCGTGTGCATGCCCTCCCCCAATGCCCTTCTTCAAAGTCAGCATCCGTGCATTGAATCCTTCTTATGCTCTGAATCTCTCTGATGGTCCCTCTTGCTACCAGCTGGAGAAAACTTTGCATTTAAAAGGCCTGTTGTTGATTCTTTATATTTTTCCTAATAAATCTTTTATGTTTCTAATTTTCTTTTCTTCTTTACATTTTGTTATTGTTCTCTCTTTTTGGCTTGCTCCCCCCCCCCTTTTTCTTCTCTTGTGGTTTTATTTTACCTTGTTGCAATTGTTTCAATTATAGTTTTATTTTTCCTAATATATTTTTTATCTTTCTAATTTTATTTTGTTTTTTATTTGATATTGTACTGCTCCTTTTCTCTTTTTTTAACCACACCACGAAGCTAGTGGGATCTTGGTTCCCAGGCCGGAGGTTGGGCCCGAGCTCCTGTGGTGGGAGCTTCAATTCCAAACCACTGGAGTAACAGAGAACCACAGACCCCAGGGAATATTAATCAGAGTGAGGCCTCCCGGAGGTCCTCATCTCAGCACCAATACCTGGCTCTATCCAACTGCCTGCAAACTCCAGTGCTGGATGGCTCAGGCCAAACAACCAGTAAGACAGGAATACATCACTACACAGTAAAAAATACATCTTTCAGATGAAGGAGCAAGGTAAAAACCTAGAAGACACAATAAATGAAGACAAAATAAATAACCTACCTGAAAAAGAATTCAGACTAATGATAGTAAGGATGATCCAAAATCTCGGAAACAGAATGGAGAAACTACAAGAAACATTTAACAAGGGTCTAGAAAAAACAAAGAGCAAACAAACAGTGATGTGATGAACAGCACGATTACTGAAATTAAAAATACTCTAAAGGAATCAATAGCAGAATAATTGAGGCAGAAAAACAGATAAGTAAGCTGGAAGATAAAATGGTGGAAATAACTGCCAGGGAACAGAATAAAGAAAAAAGAATGAAAAGAATTGAGGACAGTCTCAGAGACCTCTGGGACAACATTAAATGCACCAACATTCGAATTATAGGGGTCCCAGAAGAAGAGAAAAAGAAAGGGTCTGAGAAAATATTGGAAGAGATTAGAGTGGAAAACTTCCCTAACCTGGCAAAGGAAATACTCAAGTCCAGGAAGCACAGAGAGTACCATACAGGATAAACTCAAAGAGAAACATGCTGAGACACATATTAATCAAACTATCAAAATTTAAATACAAAGAAAAACTAGTAAAAGCATCAAGGGAAAAGCAACAAATAACATACAAGGGAATCTCTATAAGGTTAACAGCTGATCTTTCAGCAGAAACTCTGCAAGCCAGAAGGGAGTAGCAGGACATATTTAAAGTGATGAAAGGGAAAAACCTAGAACCAAGATTACTCTACCCAGTAAGGATCTCATGCAGATTCGATGGAGAAATTAAAACATTTACAGACAAGAATATGTTTAGAATATTCAGCACCACCAGACCAGCTTTACAACAAATGCTAAAGGAACTTCTCTAGGCAGGAAACACAAGAAAAGGAAAAGACCTACAAAAACAAACCCAAAACAATTAAGAAAATGGGAATAGGAACATACATATCGATAATGACCTTAAATGTAAATGGATTAAATGCTCTAACCAAAAGACACAGACTGGCTGAATGGATACAAAAAAAAACCATATATATGCTGTCTACAAGAGACCCACTTCAGACCTAGAGACACATACAGACTGAAAGTAAGGGGATGGAAAAAGATATTCCATGCAAATGGAAACCAAACGGAAGCTGGAGTAGCAATTCTCATATCAGAAAAAATAGACTTTAAAATAAAGACTATTAGAAGAGACAAAGAAGGACACTACATAATGATCAAGGGATCAATCCAAGAAGAAGATATAACAATTGTAAATATTTATGCACCCAACATAGGAGCACCTCAATACATAAGGCAAATGCTAACAGCCATAAAAGGGGAAATCAACAGTAACACAATAATAGTTGGGGACTTTAACACCCCACTGTCACCAATGGACAGATCATCCAAAATGAAAATAAATAAGGAAACACAAGCTTTAAATGACACATTAAACAAAATGGACTTAATTGATATTTATAGGACTTACCATTCAAAAAGAACAGAGTACACTTTCCCTTCAAGAGCTCATGGAACATTCTCCAGGATAGATCATACCTTGGGTCACAAATCAAGCGTCAGTAAATTTGTGAAAATTGAAATTATATCAAGTATCTTTTCTGACCACAATGCTGTGAGACTAGATATCAATTACAGGATTAAAACTGTAAAAAATACAAACAACTTGAGGCTAAACAATACACTACTAAATAACCATGAGATCACTGAAGAAATCAAAGAGGAAATAAAAAAATACCTAGAAACAAAAGACAGTGAAAACATGATGACCCAAAACCTATGGGATGCAGCAAAAGCAGTTCTAAGAGGGAAGTTTATAGCAATACAATCCTACCTCAAGAAACAACAAACATCTCAAATAACCTAAACTTATGCCTAAAGCGATTAGAGAAAGAAGAACAAAAAAACTCCAAGTTAGCAGAAGGAAAGAAATCATAAGGATCAGATCAGAAATAAATGAAAAAGAAATGAAGGAAACAATAGCAAAGATCAATAAAACTAAAAGCTGATTCTTTGGGAAGATAAACAAAATTGATAAACCATTAGCCAGACTCATCAAGAAAAAAAGAAGACTGAAATCAACAGAATTAGAAATGAAAAGGGAGAAGTAACAACTGACACTGCAGAAATGCAGAATATCATGAGAGATAACTACAAGCAACTCTATGCCAATAAAATGCACAACCTGGAAGAAATGGACAAAGTCTTAGAAAAGCACAACCTTCTTAGACTGAATCAGGAAGAAATAGAAAATATAAACAGACTGATCACAAGCACTGAAATTGAAACTATGATTTAAAATCTTCCAACAAACAAAAGTGAATTTTGGTTTTGGCTTCACAAGCAAATTCTATCACACATTTAGATAAAAGCTAACAGCTGTCCTTCTCAAACTCTTCCAAAATATAGAAGAGGAAGAAACACTCCCAAACTCATTCTACAAGGCCACCATCACCCTGCTACCAAAACCAGACAAAGACGTTACAAAAAAAGAAAACTACAGGCCAATATCACTGATGAACATAGATGCAAAAATCCTCAACAAGATAGTAGCAAACAGAATCCAATAGTACTTAAAAGGATCATACACCATGACCAAGTGGGGTTTATCCCCGGAATGCAAGGATTCTTCAATATACGCAAATCAATCAATTTTGTACACCGTATTAACAAACTGAAGGATAAAAACCATATGATCATGTCAGTAGGTGCAGAAAAGGCTTTTGACAAAATTCAACACCCATTTATGATAAAAACTCTCCAGAAATAAGCATAGAGGGAACCTACCTCAACATAATAAAGGCCGTATGTGACAAACACACAGCCACCATTGTACTCAATGGTGAATAACTGAAAACATTTCGTCTAAGATCAGGAACAAGACAAGGTTGCCCACTCTCACCACTATTATTCAACATTGTTTTGGAAGTTTTAGCCACATCAATCAGAGAAGAAAAAGAAATAAAAGGAATCCAAATCGGAAAATAAGAAGTAGAACTGTCACTGTTTGCAGATTACATGATACTTATACATAGAGAATTCTAAAAATGCTACCAGAAAACTACTAGAGCTAATCAATGAATTTGGTAGAGTAGCAGGATACAAAATTAATGCACAGAATCTCTTGCCTTCCTATACACTAATGTTGAAAAATCTGAAAGAGAAATTAAGGAAACACTCCCATTTACTATTGCAACAAAAAGAATAAAATACCTAGGAATAAACCTACCTAAGGAGACAAAAGACCTGTATGCAGAAAACTATAAGACATTGATGAAAGAAATTAAAGATGATGCAAACAGAGGGAGAGATATACCATGTTCTTGGATTAGAAGAATCAACATTCTGAAAATGACTATACTACCCAAAGCAATCTACAGATTCTTTGCAACCCCTATCAACCTGCCAATGGTATTTTTCATAGAACTAGAACAAAAAGTTTTACAGTTTCTGTGGAAACACAGAAGACCCCAAATAGCCAAAGCAATCTTGAGAAGGAAAAACAGAGCTGGAGGAATCAGGCTCCCTGTCTTTAGACTATACTACACAGCTACATTAATCAAGACAGTGTGGTAGTGGCACAAAAAGAGAAATATAGATCAATGGAACAGGATAGAAAGCCCAGAGATAAAACCACACACATATGGTCACCTTATTTTTGATAGGAGGTGAGAATATACAATGGAGAAAAGACAGCCTCTTCAGTAAGTGGTGCTGGGAAAACTGGGCAGCTATATGTAAAAGAATGAAATTAGAACACTCCCTAACACCATACATAAAAATAAACTCAAAATAGATTAAAGACCTTAATGTAAGGCCAGACACTATAAAACTCTTAGAGGAAAACATAGGCAGAACACTCTATGACATACATCACAGCAAGATCCTTTTTGACCCACCTCCTAGAGAAATGGAAATAAAAACAAAAATAAACAAATGGGACCTAACGAAATTAAAAGCTTTTGCACAGCAAAGGAAACCATAACCAATACGAAAAGACAGCCCTCAGAATGGGAGAAAATATTTGCAAATGAAGCAACTGACAAAGGATTAATCTCCAAAATATACAAGCAGCTCATGCAGCTCAATATCAAGAAAACAAACAACCCAGTCCAAAAATGGGTAGAAGACCTAAATAGACATTTCTCCAAAGAAGATATACAGATTGCCAACAAACACATGAAAGAATGCTCAACATCACTAATCATTAGAGAAATGCAAATCAAAACTACAATGACGTATCACCTCACACCAGTCAGAATGGCAATCATCAAAAAGTCTACAAACAGTAAATGCTGGAGAGGGTGTGGAGAAAAGGAATCCTCCTGCACTGTTGGTGGGAATGTAAATTGATACAGCCACTATGGAAGGCAGTGTAGAGGTTCCTTACAAAAGTAAAAATAGAACTACCATATGACCCAGCAATCCCACTACTGGGCATATACCCAGAGAAAACCATAATTCAAAAATAGTCTTATACTGCAATGTTCATTGCAACACTATTTACAATAGCCAGGACATGGAAGCAACCTAAGTGTCCATCGACAGATGAATGGATAAAGAAGATGTAGCACATATATACAATGGAATATTAGCCATAAAAAGAAACAAAATTGAGCTATTTATAGTGAGTTGGATGGCCCTAGAGTCTGTCATACGGAGTGAAGTAAGTCAGAAAGAGAAAAATAAATACTGTATGCTAACTCATGTATATGGAATCTAAAAAAACTGGTTCTGATGAACCTAGGGGCAGGACAAGAATTTAGACACAAATGTAGAGAATGGACTTGAGGACACCGGGAGGGGGAAGGGTAAGCTGGGCCAAAGTGAGAGAATAACATTGACATATATGCACTACCAAATGTAGAATAGGTAGCTAGTGGGAAGCAGCTGCATAGCACAGGGAGATCAGCTCGGTGCTTTGTGACCACCTAGAGGGGTGGGATAGGGAGGGTGGGAAGGAGACACAAGAGGGAGGGGATTTGGGGATATACGTATGCATATAGATGATTTACTTTGTTTTACAGCAGAAACTAGCACAATGTTGTAAAGCAATTATACTCCAATAAAGATGTTAAAGAAAAAAAAAAGAAACCACGCAGTAATTTGAGCAGGATAAGTTTAATATAACGAATTATTACCTGTAACAGGAGTTTGGAGTAATGGGGAATTGGTTAGTAAGAAGCAAATAGAACTGAAGAATATTGGAATAGATCTAAGGAACAATCACTACATCTAGGACTGACTGAGACACAATACTCAAGGAAGGCCCCCTGTCACCCCAGGTCTGAGATATAGACCTCACTGGAGAGGGCATGGCCATGGCTTAGTATTTGCTGGAGAAGTCACTGAGGTGCTATACTAGCAGAACTTGCTTGAAATCTGCCTTTCAGGAATACAAGGAAAGTATCCATAGGAAGGTGCCATACCTTGGAACTTGCCTCAGCATCACTCAAGAGGAGGCTGGTGGAAGCCATTCATGGGAAGATGCCTTGCTGGTGGTACTGTACCATGAAGCTTCTTGCAGGGGAGCTGGGGGAAGCTGCTGGCCACTGAGGATTGCTGGGTGCTCTGCATTACAGGAGCTGGTGCTGGAGATGCTGCTCGTGTTGCAGAAACGGGTGCTGTGAGGCCATATGTGGGGAGGACTCTCACAAGAGGAGCACATCAGAACCAGAGGAGGAACCTCTCCTCCTCCAGTGTACTTCTAGCACCATCAAGTGACAAAGCCTATCCTGCCAGCTGCCAAAGGGGAAATATTTACAGTCTCAATACATTCAAGGAGGAGGCATTCAAGGGTGCATCTGGAGCTCAGTGTCAATACATTGGTAATAACTACAGTCCAGCCCTTTGGCTAAGTCAGCTTCCATATACTGTCTTCTACACACATTTGAACTTGTGTGTAACAATGAAACAACTCTAACAAGATACAGCTATCTTTTTTTTTTTTACAAGTGAGGATGTTCTCATCTTCTTCCCAAAATGAGGAGACACACATTTCTGACAGTCATTGTATCCCTCACTGGCTATATTAATTACTTGTAAAATTCTGTCAAAACCCACAGAATGTTTTGTTACAAACTAAATCATAAAGTTAACCTCCAAAAATTTGTATATAAAATAAAGATGAGGAGGAGGTAGAAGAAAATTGTTAGCATCTACAAATAAACACACACGTACAGCAAGCAAAGAGAAAATATGAAAAGCTACTGCAGACCTTGTTGTTTCTCTAATTGGTAATGAGGCTGTAATTGATTCCAATGGCAAATTTTTCCTGCTATCCTTATATTTCCTCTGCTTTCCTGTTAGAACTTCATCTGGTTGGGATTCTCTATCTGTTGGAATAACCCTGACCTTCCTGAAGGGTCTGAGTCCCCAGTTGTCCAGCATTTGTTTTGGTTCCTGTAGTTTTCCATTAACCTTTACTATTGTGCTTGGAAGTACTGAGAGACACCCCAGAGAACCTCCTGTGTTCCAGAATAGTTCTCCTTGCACTCATTTGTAGCAGCAGCCTCACTTCTCCTTGGCAATTTCCCCTCGTCTTGTCAGAAGAGTAATCTTTTTATTTTTATTTTTTCTGATTGTTGGTTCAGTGGAATAGGCCTAAAAAGGCCAATCTCATCTTCCAATTCAGTGGAACCGTTGTTGTGCCTCCTGACTGGAGTATTGCCCCCTTGGGAACTAAGACCTCCAAACTAGCAGAACTCGAGTTTGCCATGACAGGAAGCAACAGTTGTGGGAGTGATGTATTAGGTATAGTAATACTAAGTGGAACCACTGCCAATGTCTACTTCTTGACTCTGAATTTGTTAATTCTGGCTATCGGGAAGACAGCACCATATGATTGCTTGTGATGCAAAGCATATACTGCATCCTGTAAGACAGAGATCTCTTTCAGGATGCAGGGTCCTAACTGGTGTCATAACTGAAACTTCAGTAAGTTATTCCACCTTTAAACTAGCTAGTTTATTTCATGGGTCTGAGCCCATTGCTACACTTACTTCTCTGTGAAATGATTTCATTGATCAGAAGCAATGATATGGAGAATATCATGATGATGGATAAAGCATTCTGTGGCTCTGTGGATGGTGATGCTTAACTACTGTTTCAGCAGGGAAGGCAAATCAATATCCAGAAAATATAGCTATTGCAGGGAGAATAAATCTGTGCCCCATCCATGTTGGATGGAGTCCAACACAATCAACCTGCCACCTGGTGGTGGTCTGTACTCCCAGGAAATGGTGCCATATCTGGGGATCAGTGCTGGTCTCAACCATTGACAGATTAGTCATATGTAGCCAGGTTATTTCTAGGGATAGTCCATGTCATTGAGCATAGCCTCCAGAACCATTTTGTTCATGGGCCCAGCGAGAAAGCACAGGGGTGACTGAGGAAGGACACTGACTGACATCCACAGAGTGCATCATTTTGTCCATCTGATTACTAAGAGCTTTCTCTGCAGTGGATAAATATGGGGATTCATGTGAAAAATATCTTCCTCGGTCACTGGTCATAAGGAAGCTGTAGGCATGGATTGAGAGAGAGGAGGCAACACAGACGGATGTGTGTTGAAGAAGCTTGAGTGATGTTCATGCAACTTGTAGGGAACACTGCACCATTTACCAGTGCCAGGGGAGGACTCCAACCACATAGACAATAGCAAAGATCATCACAATGCCAGCCACCAGGACTAGAAGTCCGATGCTTCTGCCCACTGAATCCTGGTATTGGAGTCACCAAGGAAAACACAACACAGTCAAGCACTAGATGGAACAGTACTTTTCTTACATGGAGAAGAGACAGAGCACGATCAGCTCCAGTAGTGTGCTCTGGTCCCTCATGGCTAGTGGGGGCCCCTGGCAGCTGACGCGGGGCAGTTGGCCTTCACCCACCTCTCATGCTGCAGTAGAAGGACCTCTTTCCTGCTCCCAGCTTCCAAAGAGCCTGAAATACTGAAAGCTGGGGCCATGCCTGAGGGCCATTGACCCACACACTTAAGCAGAACAGAGGGGCAACACATTGAGCCTGAAATAGGAAAAGATATTCCCACACAAGGCAATAATCCCAGCACAGGCTGTGTGGGCTCTTTCTGTCTTGGTAGGAATGTGTTCTAGACCCAAGGCCCGTGTTGTGTGGCTCTGTGGGGGTCGGAAGACTGTGTGCCTGAGACTGCCTTTCTCAGCACATCTTTCTCATACTTTCCAAACCTGCTTGATCTTAGTCTTTCATTTCTATTTTATGATAGACTGCTACTGTGCACACCTAGCCTGGGGCTACACAACACTCAAGTCATGATGGAAAGCTCAGGCCTCATGATCACCTGATATTCCATGGTTAGGAGTTCAGTCTCTGTCAAGGTCCAGTGGCAAACCAGACGCTGTTTCTCAGAAGGAAAATCATTATTTACAGAAGAGAACATAATTCATTTCCATAATCCTAGCAGTCTGCATTGTGAGTCTCCAGTTTGTACTTGCCAGAGGGTCTAAACAACACCCCTATTTGCCACACAGATTTCAAGTGTCATTGAATATACTGGATAATAAAGATCAAGTAGAAGAGAGGGTTGCACTTCAGCCTGAACTTACTGCAAAGCCTTCTCTTGCTCTGGTCCCCACTTGAAGTTGGGAGACTCATGGGTGGCTCTGTGAAACAGTTAAACTAGCATACTAAAGTGTGGTATATGTTGCTTCCAAAACGCCAGAAGTCCTCCCAAGCATTGTGCCTTTCATTTGGTGGTAGGTGGTACAAAGTGCAGGAACTTTTTAAAATTGAAGTATAGTTGATTTACAATATTATATTAGTTTCAGATGTATAGCATAGTGATTCAGTATTTTTACAGTTTAGACTCCATTAAAAGTTATTATAAGATAATGGCTATAATTCCCTGAGTTATACAGTATATCCTTATTGTTTATCTATTTTATACATAGTAGTTTGTATCTCTTAATCCCATACCCCTAATTTGTCACTCCCCACTTCCTTCTCCCCTTTGGTAACCACTAATTTGTTTTCTATATCTGTGAGTCTGTTCTTTTTTGCTATATACATTCATTTGTATTATTTTTTAGATTCTACACATAAGTGATATGATACAGTATTTGTCATTCTCTGTCAGACTTATTTCACCAAGCATAATATTCTCTAGGTCCATACACATTTGCTGCAAATTTCTTTTGCTGCAAATACACATTTGCTGAAATTTGCTGCAAATTTCATTCTTTTTTATGGGTGAGTAATAGTCCCCTGTGTGTGTGTGTGTGTGTGTGTGTGTGTGTGTGTATATCTTTAACCTTGGAGGAAATATCTTGACTTGCTCCAGACCATTAAACCCCTAACTTCACTGAGGTTGGGATGGGCTAGAGTGGGGCTGAAATCATATGAAGACAAATCTTCATATGTCTTATGAAGACATTAAGTACTTGCTCCTTCCTGCTCATTAGTTCTCATCAGCATAATCTTGTCAATGTAGTAGAACAGTGTGAAGTTAGTGGAATGTCAAGACAATCAAGATCTCTGCAAATTATATTGTGGCAGAGAATAAGAAAATTGATATACTCCTGAAGCAAGACTGCAAAGGCATAGTGTTTTCACTGTGAGGTAAAATCAAGCTACTTCTAGTGGCCCTTGCAAATTACTATGGAGAGAAAGGCATTAGTTATGTGCCATGTGCCGGAGGCTGTGTTTATTTGCTCTAGTTAGGATGTTACATCTGGATCAGCAGCTGCAACTCTAGTCATCATTTGATTAAGATTGTGATAATCCACAGTCAATTTCCAAAACCCATCTGTTTTGTGCAGAGGCCAAATTGGTGAGTTAAATAGGCATGTGATAGGTATTAACCATCCTTGCTTCTTTCAAGATTTTGATGGTGGCAGTGATCTCTGAAATTTCCCTAGGTTTACTATCTTGGTAGGGAGGAGACGTTCTAGTAGCTTTCACCCCATAGAGATTCTTCCACTTGCCAAATGTGTCTGTTCCAATTATACATTCAGAAACTGGGGAATAACCGCAAGGTAGGTCCCTAGCCCAGCTGGGCCCACTGTAATGTAGAGTTGATATCAAACTCCATTTATCATGTGACCATTGTGAGCCCCAGTTAGCTCACAGTGATAATTTTAGTTTCTAGAAATGCATGTCAGTTCAAAGCCATTGTTTAGTAATCTCTGAAAAATTTAGGTGTTTCCTTTTTTCCACTGTGCAGACACTCTAGTAAATGGCTACAGGTCCTTTGGGGAAGACTTAGAGGAATAGTTACAGTGTGAACTTTGTGGTTTCTTTTGAGCCTTCCATCACAAATTTAAATAGCTAGGAAATATACATGGATTAACATATCTTTAGCTGAAAGTCAGTTTTATTGGTTAATTTATTGAGTAGCATGCAAACATTTCCTCCAAAAGATATGGTATAGGAGAAAGCATTTGACTGACTTTCTAGCTGAAATTAAGTTCTGGGCCATTTCAAGGGCATCATCACTCAAACCCTGGCTCTTTGCAGACTTGTGGAATAATATTTATAATGACCCAGAGCTGATATTAGAAACAATAAATGAAAGCCAAGAGTATCATTCTCCTGTAGTCCAGAAAGCAGCTGATTACTGTGACAAAGATCTTTGTAGTCAGCAAAGGTCATCTTGTCACCTTTGCTCTAGCTGCAGATCCTTTTCAATGAGTTACCTTTCAAAAGTAACTTAGGGCAATAAACCAAGCATGTGCTTCCTGACTATCTGAAAAGACAAAGCAGTAGTAAGCTTAGACATTTAAAACATAAAAGCTAACCAATTTAAGGTGAGCAAGATGCTCCAAAACTTTGCCAAGTTAGGGAAAAACTCAAAACCACACTTGATCCCTAAGCCCAGTTGAAAAGTGTAGATTCAATTGTCCATCCCATTGCTTATTTTCTTAGTCCTGCAAATTATACCTAGATAGCTTGAGGATCGTTCTTCCTTTTCTGAATGTACACTGTTACTGCTAATGAGCGGGGGCATGGCTCAACATGGACAAGAAGCAAAGAGTTTTGGAGAAAGCACAAACTAGAAAACCTGGTAGATAATTGACAGTTTAGCAGTCCACACAAGCACCATCTAGAAGCCTGCTTCAGCAAGTACAGAGGGCACTGCATTACTTTCTTGGGAGGAAAAGCAACCTTTGAAATTATGTGCTAGAAGCTTTTGCGGTTCAAATTGGGCTGCCCATTAGAGAGAATAACTTATTTAAAATGGCTCATTTGAAATCTTTGTTGCCAGGGTTCATTTGCCCACTGTCTCTTTCAAGAATAATCTCATTTTGACTTTCAGATAATTTCAGAACCATGTTTCCCCCATCCTTTAATTTAATAGTAGATATTAATGCTTATTAGATATTTCATCTGATTAAAGCTTAGCTCTGTCTTGCTTTTTAAAACTGTTTCCATGTATTTAAAAATAGTAAATAGGTATTGCATTACTGTCATTTTTCCCCTCTACTCTGTGTCACTGACCCCTATTAGTAATTGCAAACTAAGAAATGAACCAAAAACAAAACTTGGAAAATGAATTCTATGACATACCATGCACAGGATGTCACACTTTAGAAGCACATTTATATTTTTAAGAATCAGTATCACCTTAGAATATTATGACATATAGCTTTAGTTATCAGCTTCTATTAGTTTTGAAAATGATAACCACACAGAGACAGTTTTCTATAATTAATTCTCCTAATCTTTTCCAGGTAAATGTCTATATAATATCTACCCGTAATATGTGTAGTGTAACTTTCAAATTATTCCATATGTTGGTGCATTCATTTCAGATTCATATATTCAACAGCTTTGAACCTATCTCAGTGTTTTTCACTGACTATTTAAAATTCATATTTATTGTTTAAAGGTCACATACAATCCTATCTTAAGGAATTTCTTCTTTTTGGCTTAGTAATAGTATGGTTATTTGACACTTTTTTGATGGGAGGGGCATTTCACAATAGTATAAGTTGTCCCATTACTATTTACTTGTAAAAAAATGCCCTAGTATTCACAATTATTGGGGCACTGTAAAATACCATTTACCCAGCTCCAGGAAGAATAGGAATTTATTCTGAGGAACTCTTATGTGTGTAAAAGGGTCTCCATAAAGAGAAGAGCCTTCAGGCAATAAATGGTAAAACACAGTTTAGTACGAGAGAGCACAAGATACATGTAGATGTTGGTGTGAGACCACCTTTCAGCTACATTGAATAGGTGTTGGTCTCTAAGTTCAAGCAAATGGCATCCTAAGTGAAGAAGGAACCTGCACAGGTAAGCTGTTAGTTGGAGAAGACTTGGGCAAATATCTTGATTTCTGAGGTGGAAGATGGTAAATTCTGGACACAGAATAGAACCAGTATAGGTTCTCTAAAGAAAGTTGTGGTAACCAAATAAAACACTGGCTAGCTATTGGGGGTGGTTTCAGTTAGGTTGAACCACATTACATTGTTGATACTGGAAGATTTTTTCTTTTAAAAATATTTATTTATTTATTTGGTTGTGTTGGGTCTTAGTTGTGGCAGGCAGGCTCCTTAGTTGCAGCAGGTGGGCTCCTTAGTTGTGGCATGAGAACTTTTAGTTGCGACATGCATATGGGATCTAGTTCCCTGACCAGGGATTGAACCCGGGCGCCCTGCATGGGGAGTGCGGAGTCTTAATCACTGCACCATCAGGGAAGTCCCTGGAAGATTTTTGACCTAGAAAAATGGCAGTTTCATAAGATTCAACCTATTAAGTACTATGTTTTGATTTTAACAAAGCATTTTAAAAAGCCTTCCAAGAGTGAGATGATGAAATCTAACCAGGATTAGCTGCTTCAGCCCTAGAGTATGGATAATGGCTCAGTGTCATGTTGACTGGTGTCTCTTGCTGAGTACTAAAATACAGGGCTCCAGCCTGCCCATTGTTTTCATCAATGTCTTAGGTAAAGCTGAACAAGGCAGACTTATTAAATTTAGAGGGAACATGAATTAAGAAGTATAACTAATGCCGAGTTTAGACTGCAAATGACCTCAACTAACTGAATCGCAAGGCTGATTCAAAAATTAAGTAAACAGCAATGGATGGAGGTTCCTGAATTTAGGTTTGTTTAGTTCACCAGCCCTTTTTGAATTCCTGCCAAGTGCTAGACACCATTCCAGGTACTGGTCATACAGTGAGGAACAAACCTGCCAGGTTCTGCTTGTGAGCTTGGGTTACAAAAAGAGCAAAGACCAAACTACCCCTTACCTAAGTAGGAAAGGAAAGATCCTCAATACAGTAGGTTCTTGTGAAACAAATAGGAAGGTTTTTGATCATCAGGAGCTTCATTGCCACAGACTTTCTGGGTGTGTTAGGAACTGTGCTAAAATTGTCAACATGTGATGTATTTGCTAATAGCAAAAGAGCCAGTGAAAGCTTAGGACTTGTTTTCATAAATGCAATGTTCAGCCCTTTGGCAGTGACCTGCCGACGTTTTTCTGGGCTTTTCAGGCCACTACAAGGGCCATTCAGCGGTGGAGTGGTGGGGAGGGATAACATTTTAAAAGGGATGTTGACAAACTAGAGTGTACCTAGACGAGAGGAATCCAGGTGCCAAAGGATCTGGAAGTCACGTATTTTAAGAAACAGCTGCAGGAACTGTAGAAAAACGCACACTAAAGGGAGACATGCTAATTATCTTCAAATAGTTGAAGTGCTGACAAGTAGACAAGGAAGGAAGCTTACTCTTTGTTGCTCTACTTTGCAGAAATAGCATAAAGCAATGGAAATGTCAGGGAGAGAAACTTTTATTTTGGTTTAGTAATGACACTTCTCAGATATAGAAGCTGTCCATCAATGGAACACATGGTGCTTGATGTAGTTGAGCATCCTGCCTCTGGAAGTGTTTAACCAGAGTCTGGGTAATTCTTGGCCAGGGTCAATAAGATGGCATTCCTGCACTGGATGAGAGGTAAAGGTAGGTGCCCTGGTGCTGTATCTCTGTCTCTGATTCTTGTGGTGTGTTTTCATGTGTTTATGTGGAGATGTGGATACTGTGTAGGTTTTCTTTTCTCTTCAAAGGAAAAAGACCAGTCTCAGTTGGAGTTAGAGAGTAGATTACCTCCAAATGTTTGGGTCTAGTCTAAGTAGAGTTGGAGGGTCACTTGAAAGTGGGTATAGAAATACTAGGAATGGGCAAAAAAGTCTGCTCCAGCTGGCTTAGGGCTAGCACCATAACTGAGAGCAGGCAAGGCACCAGTAGAAGGAGGTGAGGCTTCACTCCAGTTACCACTCTTAGACCCTGGGGGGAAGGGTCGGGTGCTTATTAGGACTCTTGGTTGCAAGAGACAGAAACCCCAACTCAAACTGCCTTAAACTAAAGAGAGATTTTATTGACTCATATAACTAAAAAGTCCAGCATTCAATCTAACTTTAGGCATGGTTCACTCCAGATGCTCCAACCATCTCCTTCCTTCTCTTTCTTTGGTTTTCCTCTGTATGGCTTACACCTGCCATCTAGAAGGGTCTCTGACAGGGTAGATAGCCAGCAAAGATTTTCTGAAGGCATACATGAATGAGCCCTCCAGCGTGGCAACCCCAGGTAAAGTCCCCATAGCCAAAGTTCCAGAGGGACTCCAGTGCTTGACTTTAAAACAATCACTGGTGATGGGGAGGATGAACCATGCTGACTGATTAAACCATTAGGTTGGACCCACTAGGTCTGGGAGTCAGCGATACCTGGTTACACGTTATGCCCCATGTTTCCTATGGGATCATTAAGGGAAGAGGGAAGGCCCTCTCACTTTTCTTTCGTATCCCCCATAGAGGCTAGTTGTAAGTGCATCGTTTTTAGTTGAAAGCATGTGTTCTTTTCCTCTAATCAGAATGGCTCTTAATAAGCAAAGGTGCTGAAATAACTGAATTGTGGCATCTCCTTTGAAAACTGCAACAAAAGATTAGAATGAATTCAGAGTTTGATATATTGCTTCCAAATAATTTTTGTGTGCATAAATCTAAGTGGCAAATAGGAATTCTGATCATCCTAGTCACCACAGACAGTTATCCTTTCAGCTTTTATCATGCAATTAAAAAATTAAATTGAATGCATATTTCCTGCAACAGGAATAATCTTCATGGAGAAGCTTGCTTATCTTTCCATCGGGGGTATCTCATGTCTAGCCCTGGAGAAGAATTATTAAAATATTCTTTCACCCAAATTTTAGCTCCTTTTTAATCAGGACCTGCCCCCAAGGGTAATGCTGTCCTGTTTAACAGCAGTAGGGATGTGCTGCACAGATACAAGAAAATGGTACTGAGGATGAACTCAAGCAAATAAAGGGAACTTTACAGGTAGGCCCTTCTTTTTAAATCCATGGGGACATAGCTGACTTTTCTCAAACACTGGAATGTTAGAGTGATTTGGACTGGCAAGGATATGATGGGAAATATCCTCATACAATGTTTAGGGGACTATGTTTTTCTAAAAGCAAAAGAAAATGATTTTTCTTCCTCAGAGAGATTCTCTCCATTTTTTGTTTGAAATGGCCTGGCAAAGGTACAACAGAACCCCAAGCTGTGTGGATTCTCTTTTCCCTTCCACTCTAATTTAACAGAAACTATAATATACTGATGTTTGGTGGAAGTTAAGTGTATTTGAAGTGTATTTATCTTATCTGATCACTCTTTAGTCTTTTAACCATGTTCTCCCCATGTCATTATTACAGTTTTATCTCCTGAGAGGTACTGTGTATAAGACATTTGATGATTAAAAAGCAACAGCAACAAACCTAAGTGATACTTCAACTGGAAAGAGGCCTGTCATTATTTTATAGGCAGACCTGGTATTAGAGTGTCTGATAATCAACAGAGACTACCTTGATAAATATAGCGCTAGCATTCAGAATGAACACATACTAACTTCTTTTTACTTGTGTATATATTTATCTTTTGTTAAGTCTCGTCTTTCTCTGTCAGCTTCTCAGAATTGAGATCAGATAACTGTTGGAATGAGAACGAGGATAATGTTGTACTGCGGTGTAACCAGAACATGTTGGGAGAGTTTTACAAGTGCTGTTTTTATTTATACTCTAAATTTACATGATGGCTACAGATGTTACCATTATTCTCACCTATTATGCCAGATGACATTCGCTGTGGAGCACATGTATAATTAACTCCTTGTAAATATTGTGTTTTGCAGATCAATGGAAAAATCTCAACAGTTCTAAATATCTTAAAATTTTCTATTAAAAATGTCTAAGTAGCTAAAGGACATCAGAACCACTACTACCAAAAGATTGAACAGGTTAAAGGCATGACTAGTGACTTCCTATTGGTTTGACAATCTTACCTTAAGGAGGAGAGAGGTCTGTCTAGGATATTGACTGAGCGAATTGCTTGTTCAAACCTTCCACTTTTCTGCTTGTAGCATTTTGTAAGTGCCATCAAATGACACTTTCCACTTGAGGAAGTCATAGCTTAGTGCCTCCAGAATCTCTACAATAGCCGTTTGGGTATACAAATACTTTACCTAGCTTGGATTTTAAGCTTTAAGTGCAATAGGTGGAAAAAAGCAAATGGAACATTTTATAAGCTTGAATATTTTTTTCCCCAACTAGCTTCTCTCTAAGGATTTTTATTATAATTCTGAACATTAGGTGCATCATGGAGAATTTTAAATATAAAACACTCTTTTGAACCATAGTTTAATTTTTGAATCATTCAGATTCAAAAATGAAACTTACCTTTCTCGTACAAGCTATAACCAGTGTATCACCACTTGAAACTTGAGATCCACTAAATTGTGCTAAACAATGAAAATTTAGTCGATATTCTTTAGCATTCCTTTTGCTTTGTAACTTGTAGCTTTCTGATGTCAACCTGATGGATTTTGCATAATTTGGGTGCCTGTGCATCTTTTAGAAGGAAGGCATGCTTTCCAGAATGTCTGAATATTGATTGTCATTATATTGTGGCCAGAGAGGTTAATGTTCACTTCTTAGAATTTCACCCAGATTAGTTAGGGTCCTGGTTGACAGAGTTTATTTATGTATTGACATTGTGAATGGTCCCTTGCAGATATTAGATTGTGGGGTGGGGGGGCATTAGGAAAGCCTTACCCAGAAATCTCTCCCATTTCTAGGGTGCTTGAAACTCCACTTTATGGTATTTGCCGTTTTGGGTTAAGCATTGCTTCCTTGCTAATCCTCTTTTAAAACTATAAACTTTAGTAGGAAGTAGTTACTCATAATTGTATTCTGTATTAGGGAAGCACATGTCATCTTGTTATTTTAGGGCTCTAAAATGAAGAAAAAGTATATAAAATGAGTTTTGCTGAAGGTACATTCAGGTTCCTTCGAAGTTTTTGCTAATGGTCAACCTTGATGGATGAAAGAGATCTTTTTCAGAAAGTCTGGCTTTCTTATCTTATCCAGTTAATTCTGTTTTTGATTAACCAATATAATCGATTACAAAACAGTAAATACAAAACCAGGATGATTCCAATTTTGCCCCCCTCCCCCTAAAAAGGAATAAAGCAGGTTACAAATATTGCATGTTAAAACAGATTGATCCCATTCCCCCCCCTTTTTTTCAAATAAAATAAAACAAAAGAAAACCATATCTGGGACAGGTTAATTGAGCTTTGGATTAATAGTGATAGAAATAATAATAAAAAATGTACTAGTTAAAAAGTAGCATTTGTAAAATAATTAAAAGCATGTACTTATTAGAAGACCTCTGTCTTTTGGAATTACACAGTGGCCCAGTCACTCTATGATAGTAAATCAATTGTCTGGTAGAGAAGAGTTGATGAAAATAACATTAATTAGTGTCTCGACAGAGGTGGCTGTGAATTGAGGTTTGAGGCACTGAGGGATAATGATGCTGTTATCACGGGCCTGGAGTGGATGGTGGGCTCTTGATGGGGCCTGGGGTGAGGGCAGGGTTCATGGGAGTGTGATGGCTGTGGTCAGTGAATAACAGAGAGTCGTGCCTAGTGCTGGCTTTTATTGTCTGGACTATCTTGCTGGATGCTTTAGAAAGATGAGAGGATAATTTGCTCACTGACAAACTGATGCTGCACAGGCTTCGTTTGAAATAAGGAGAGATCAGCTACAAAATTGAGTAACAATGTAAGTTTATATAAGAGTAGATAGTAAATATTAAAAAATAATTTCATTATTAAATAAATGTACCTCCTGTTGGACTGTTTCATTGTTTTTTCCTTGTGATTTGGGATGGACCATGACTTCCTTCTCCCCAGACCCTTGTCATTGTTGCCTGCATGCTTAGAATAGACACCAGAGGGAAATGTACCAGAAGGTTTGCAGTGTTATCTATGGATAGAAGCATTATGGGTGATATTTATTGTTTTGTTTTTCCCTATTTTCCAAATTTTCTGTTATGAACATTAATTACTTTTGTAGTATATGAAATAAAAGGCTATAGCAGTAATAGTATTTTGATCTCTGGACATGAACATGTTGAATCTTATTCTGCCAGCTGAGGAGGCTGCTTCTTTACACAAATTGAACCAGTTGAAAGACACAGTTACATTCTTCGTAAATGTGTCAAATCCCTCTCCACTACTCTAATTGCTTCCCTAAAGGGCTGAAACTGTTAAATTATCAAATGCTTAATTTACAGCAGGGAGTAATTTACTTTCCATGTAGGATTATATCAAACAAACATGTCTTATAATTTGTATTAGAAATCTGGCCTGTTTGTGAAAGACCACCCCACTGAAAGTCTGATTTAGGTTTTAAAACCAACCAACAATCAAACAGAAAAATTTAAAAGGGGAGAAAGTTTCCACTGTGTCAAGAAATTTGAATTTCGAAGCAAGTTAATATCATTAATTTAGTTTTAAAAGCTGATTAAAAGATTGCTTTTAGCTCACTGTTAAATATTTGTGTAGTCTCTCAATTTTTAAAAATACAGATCAA
This sequence comes from Neophocaena asiaeorientalis asiaeorientalis, assembly GCF_003031525.2. NCBI lineage: Eukaryota > Metazoa > Chordata > Mammalia > Artiodactyla > Phocoenidae > Neophocaena > Neophocaena asiaeorientalis. Next base: position 1,747,329 of record NW_020172717.1, read on the forward strand.
AGTCTTGTTCTTGCTTAGGCGAGATTCTGCCAAATTTTATATAGATATGTACATACACGTATATGAGCATATCTTTTAAATATTCATAATTTATTCATATCATGCTTAATTTTAGAAGCAGATTTGATGTGTCTTAGATCTACTTCCTATAGAAGGAAATGCCGTTGTTTTGCTTCTTCAAGCAAAGCTGTAGTTAGCTTATTCTTATTCATATACTGCAGCTTTTATTTACTCTTTTTAAGCACAAATAGCCAGAAGTAGGATTACTGGGTCAAATCCTAGGCGTATTGGGTTGAGCTGTGACTATTTCTGTTCTCACGGAGTGAGAGTGTATTCCTCTAAGTCTTGCCTGGCTTGCTGGGTGTTACTGCTTTTGTAAGTTTGTGCCAATCTGATCACTGAACGAGGGCATCTCACTTTTACTTAATTTGTATTTCTTGACTAGCGGTGAGGAGGAGCATCTATCTGTGGCCATTTATTTTGTTCTTTTGCCATTTGCCTAGTCATACATAACCTTTGCCCATTTTTCGATACATTGCTTTTTCTTCCTGTCAACATGTAAGGAGCCTTATGTATTTTATGAATAGTAACTTTTCATTGGCCATCTGTAGTGCAGTCCTTTTCACTGCATATAATTTTTTTAATGGTATCTTTTACTAAACCAAATTGTTTAATTTCTGTCATCAGATATTTTCATCTATGGTTTTTAGATTTCCTGCCCAGCTTAGAAAGCTCCCAGTTTATAAAATTATTTTCCTACATATTTTTTAGGTTTTAAATTAATCCATTATTTTTATATGTAAACACTTAACTCATTTGGAATTTTTTTTTAGAGTGGTCTGAGGTAGAAGTCCACCTGTTTTTCCCCAGATGTATGACCAATTGTGCCAGCACTGTTTATAAACAAATCACCTTTTCCTATTTAAATTTAAGTACTGCCTTTATTCTGCCTGAAGTGCTCATGCATACTAGAAGAAATAATTAAAACACAAGTCCTGAAATATATACTTTATTCATCCAATTGGCTAATGCAGTTTAATGGTGCATGAGATGTGTTTTTTTCCCTTTTTTTGTGGTACGCGGGCCTCTCACTGTTGTGGCCTCTCCCGTTGCGGAGCACAGGCTCCGGACGTGCAGGCTCAGCGGCCATGGCTCACGGGCCCAGCCGCTCCGCGGCATGTGGGATCTTCCCGGACCGGGGCACGAACCCGCGTCCCCTGCATCGGCAGGCGGACTCTCAACCACTGCGCCACCAGGGAAGCCCGAGATGTGCTTTTTTTAACAGTGTTCATATGTGCACTTAGTCACACCCTCCCAATATGACACCAACACCTTCTTTTACTAACTGCCTTTGAAATTCATATAATGCATGTTGTTCACTAGTTTTTATTCCTATACTTTCTGAATTGTAGTTGGTCCAGAAAAGGTTATTTTTTTTTTACTACTGGATGTTGTTGGGCATAGTAGCCCATGCAGCATTTTAATCATAAATTTTTGTTGACACTCTATGAATTGTAAACAACAAAATTCATCACCTAAACACAGTAAGGAAGGGAGTTAGTATATATTTACTGTTTATGTATTTCTTTAATTTAGCCTTATGCAGGTTCATCAGATATATGGTACACAATCAATTCAGTTTTGATTTAATGCTGTTTTATTATATATATCTGTGGTGGTTCAAGCAAATGAAGTTGTACTGGCAATCTTTCCAGACATAAATATAACGAAAAGTCATGAGATTTTATACACTGATCAAAATTTTTAAATGGAGAACCCTTATTTAATGTAATATTCTTGATCTTTTAAGAAGGTAAATTGACTTGAGATTATTATTTACACCACTGTAGTAATTGATTTAATGGACTGCCGTCCCACAGATCTATATATTTGTATATATGTCCTTAATAATTCTAGAAATTAAGTAGGTATATAAAGGATCTTTTTACTATAACTTAAAAATCTTTTTCTCTTTTTCTTTAATTCTGAAGATAACTAATATAAATAAAAGTGTAATTAAATTATTTTTGATTATTTATTTTATCCTCAAGAACTTAGGAATAAACAAGATGAAAAACATAGCTAAGACTCCAAGTGAACATAAATGATCGTAGCTGGATTCTAGCTTTCCTCCTGGCATGATGTTCAGTGGTGTTGCTGAATAAAGAAGTTGTCTTCTCACCCCTGCATCTTTGTTCTGAGCCCTGTGGTCATCATCACTGCTACACAAAGGCAACCAGCTCTCCTCTTGCTGGACACGTCCCAGGATCATTCCTCCCTGTCCCCATGAAATAAGGCATTGCCTGGTGACTTGCTTTGGCCTGTGAAATATGAATGAAAGTAACATGTTTTCTTCTGGGCTAAGTAAGCAAGAGCTGTGTGAGACTGCCATGTCTCTGTCCTCCTCCATGTGACCAGAGATGTTTCCAAGGCTAAAGGTACTGTCAGCCTGATCCCCAGAGTTAGGATGACATGGAAAAGAGCCCCCTGCCACCTGCAGTGGACATGAAGTGTGAATTGGAACGAAACCTTTGTTGTTTGAGGACTTTTGAGATTTGGAGGTTCTCGTTACAACATAGCCTAACTTATCCTTCTAGAATCAAGCCTCTTACTAGTGTTGGGCAGCACTGAAGGGCAGTACGTACCTATTTAGGTTTCTTTCAAGCTCATTATGACCCTCCCCCGCCGCCCTGATTCCCATAGGGATGAGCACCCAGTGACCAAATTTATACATGTGCAGAGAGCGGCAGGCCAAGAGCCTCTGAGAGAGAGGGGCAGGGAGGGGGAGGCGAGAGGGAGGGGGAGGGAGAGAGTATGAATCTGAAGGACGGGTTGCTGCTTTTGTTCCTGATTGCTCTTGTGTTTCTGGTCTTCATCCTTCCCGAGGATGTTGTGAGGCACCTATGTATTATAGTAAATCCTCTCCTCCTCCCTTTTCCCCCTAAGATGGTTTGAAATGGGTTTCTGATAGTTAAAACCAAACTGGTTTTTGTTAATTGCAGGTGCTGCAACCCAGCCCTTTTACCAGTATTCCTAGGAAGATTCAAGGCAGCAATATCCATTTCCGTTGGAAAGTCTGCTTTTGCCTTGGAGTGAGGGTGTGCAGCTCTGCCACAGGGTCTCCTGCACAATGCACTAAAAGTCTGTTGATTATCCAAACAAAGCTAAAATAGTCTCTCTCTCTTTTTTTAATTTAATTTATTTATTTGGTTGTGCCTGGTCTTAGTTGCAGCAGGTGGGCTCCTTAGTAGTGGCATGCAAACTCTTAGTTGCGGCATGCATGTGAGATCTAGTTCCCTGACTAGGGATCGAACCCAGGCCCCCTGTATTGGGAGCTCAGAGTCTTAACCACTGCGCCACCAGGGAAGTCCCTAAATTAGTCTCCTAATCATTTGAATTGGGAGGAAACTAGGCTGTGGCTGATGCAATACAGTGGAAGCAGTTGAGTTTTGTGATCTGTCTCAACAATATCTGAGAAAATCTGAGTCTGTGACATCATAACCCACAGGATGTTATTACAACACTAATTTTGGAAGACTCGCATCGTATATAGGGTTTCTCATTAAAGAAAAAGGGATGCATGAAATGTATACCACGTCCAACATAGAGTCACACGGTGGTAGGTTCCTTTCTGATGCTGGGTGAAAATTTGGGGATTAGGTAGGAAGGGCATTGCCACCCTTAAGGTTAATTTCTATTAAGAAAGTCTAGAGGAATAAAGTATGTAGCATCCAAGTTGTGAAATACGTAATGTCATTTACTCTGATGACACACCCAAATCCCAGTTGCCTTCACAGAGAAGGCAAAAGGTGAAGGCTTTCCCGAATGGTGGCTATAAAGCTAAACGTGTATTTACATTGAGGGTGTTATTTGTCAAATAGTGTCTTGGGGCCATGTTAACAACTACTGTTTTAAATTCTGGAGTAAAGTTGCGCAACCTAGGAAGAGGGCAGGGTGGTTGAATATGAATGAAGGGGGCAGGGTAAGAATTACATTAGGCTTGATATTGAGAGTTTTGTAAAACAACAACAATAACAACAAATTAGAGAAAACTCACTGAAGTCGGGAGGGGTCCACCTAGGTCTTACACTCTTTTTATGACTGTTCCAACTGAAATAACATTTTATAGTTTAATTAATTAATATTTTCATTTATTCAATACGTTTTTGTTAAGCCCATACTTCATGCTAGACACTGCATAGATCCTGGGATTACAAGAATTCAGTCTTCTTAGGTATTTTTGTCTAATTTGAATACAAAAGCTTTAAAAGTATAGTTTGCTAAAAAAAGGGTTTACTTAAATTTATTGCATTCCAAAAGGGATTTAAGGGGACTCGAAAATTATTTTAATTAGCTTCAGTGTGGATTGTATTTGAATTAGCTAAGTCCCATTCATCAGAAGCAGTGCAGACTATTGTTCTAAACTTCCAGACCTTTATGCTTGTCATCTAGTGAGGTGAATAATGAAAATAGATACAGGATATTAAAAATTCACAGAAGAAAAAAAGCTTTGTGTTGACAGTGTATCTCCCAGTAACAGATAATACCATATGGCTAAGTCTATAATTGAGATATATTTTAAGATTTACTTTTGAATAGGTAATGCAGGTGCATGCCACACAATTCTAGATATAAAATGGCGTACAATAAAAAGCTAATTTCCTGCCTTCCCCTCTCTTATAGTTACCTAGTTCTGCTTGCTCAGTGGCAATCACTTTTTTGGTCTGTTCTTCCCGAGATACTTTATGCATTTTGCAAACATAGGTGCATGTGTGTATGTGTTAATTTGTACATAACTGATAGTATACCATTATATATTGTTTGGTACCTTACTCTTTTGTTTATTTGTTTAATATATCTTGGAGACCATTCCTTATCTTTACACGTAATGCTATCCCATTTGAAAAAAATGGTTTCATAGTATCTCATTGTAAGGATAAACTAAAATTTATTTACTAGTTACCTGTTACTGGTGGGTTTAGGGTTAGGACATTTCATTTAAGGTGAAAACCTTTTGCTTCTCTGAAAGAAAGTTTCAATAAGGATACCTGTATAAACATCCTACATATAAATAACTAGAAGTGGAGCTACCAAGTCAAAGGGTCTGTACACTTTAAATTTTGATAGGTATCGCCAAATTGTCCTACCTATATGTTGGGTCAGTTTACAGTCTAGCCAGCAATGTATGAAATTCCCTTCTTCCCACACTGTCTTCAACACTGTTTTCAAATATTTTGATCTTTGCCTAATAGGTTAAGTGGCATTTCATTATAATTTTAATTTACATTTCTCTTACAACAATGAGGTTGAATATCTTTTCATATGTTTAAGATCAATTCACATTTCTTCTTTTAGTGAGGTATCTGTTCCTATTCTCTGCTTTTTCTGTTGGTTTGTTGAGCTTTTAAATTGTAAGACCTCTTTACTAAAGAAATCAATTCTTTGTCTGGAATATGGGTTGCAAATATTTTTCTCCAATTTGTCATTTTTTTAAACTTTGTTTTTGCAACAACTCAGAAATTTAAGATATTGGTCAAATTTATTGCTCTTTCCTTTTTATTCCTTCTAGATTTTGTATTGTACTTAGAAAGGCCATACCCACTCTGAGATGAAAAAAAAAATTCTCCTGGGTTTTCTTCTTACGGTTTTATGATTTGATATTTTAGATTTACACCTTTGATCCATTTAGAATTAACCTTATTAGAAGGTGTGAGGTAATGACCCTGTGTTCTTATTTTTCCCACTGGCTGGCTAGCCAGTGGTCTCACAATGCAGTACTTTGTAAGATGGTTTTAGAATAGTGTGAGGAGTTTGATAGCAGTGAGAGCAGGTAGGAAGGTGCTCTGGAGGATCCAAGTGATGAATTCTGACACTTTCCTTTGCCTGAGCTGTTTCTCCCTCCTCCTTCTTCCTGCTCCCACCTGGGCAGCTCTTGATTTTTGTTGCCCTAATTCCTGGATATTCCTACAAGGGTCTCCTACCCCCGGAGTGAATTGGATTAGCCTTCCTGCTCCCTGTTGGAAGAAAGGAATGAGTAGGTACAGAGCACGCATATGTCTATGTGGTGAGGCCTTGACAAAGCTGGAACTAAACCAAAGGTGCTTTTGAGGCTGGATGGTGCATATTATTTGACATTCAAGCTTCTTGAGACTTTGAGTATAGCTTGACTTCCTGGGGAGGTCACAGAGATGCTCTTTGAGATCAACGACCCCTTATATTTTTCAAGTCGTTCTCCTGTTAATCTAAACAGCTGTTTACTGTAGGACATTGTTTAGAAGTTGGTATAATATATACTTAATGAATATGCTAGTGTTTCTATGTGTAAATGTATTGTTTATCAATACATATTACTTGTTTTGCCGATCTTTAATCTTCACCTAGTCTTTAGTGAATAGGGACTCCGAAGTCAGCCCTAAGGCTGACATTATTTCTCTTGTGGCAGCAACTTTCTTAGGAAGGCATAGGTGATTTTTAAAATTTATTTATTTATTTATATTTATTTTTGGCTGTGTTGGGTCTTCGTTTTTGTGCGAGGGCTTTCTCCAGTTGCGGCGAGCGGGGGCCACTCTTCCTCGCGGTGCGCGGGTCTCTCACTGTCGCGGCCTCTCCCGTTGCGGAGCACAGGCTCCGGACGCGCAGGCTCAGTGGCCATGTGACTCACGGGCCCAGCCGCTTCGCGGCATGTGGGATCTTCCCAGACCGGGGCACGAACCCATGTCCCCTGCATTGGCAAGCAGATTCTTAACCACTGCACCACCAGGGAAGCCCCCATAGGTGATTTTTAAAAAAATTATTTGAAAGAAAGTTTGGCAGAAAGCATGGCATCTAGAAAGCTGAAGCTGGCACCAGACTTAGTTCCCTCTTCTTTTCTCTTGGTAGACCCCTCCTTGATCTCACGCACAGCCTCTCATCCCCTTGAACCTTTACCCTTCAACCTTCAACCTTTCTCACCTTCGTAATGCCTGCCCTCCAACTTATTAAACACATACAAGCTCCTCATCATTACAAAACAAAGATGTAAACCAGCCTCTCCCAGGCTTTCCAGCCCCATTCTAAACTGGTGCACGCTCTCTTATCCCCCTTCTTATCCAGATTTCTTGAAGGAATAGTCTGCTCTTGCTACCTTCACTAGCTCACTCCTCAGCCTACTGTTGTACAGGCTCACCTCTATCATACCATTAATGTGACTCTTGTTTGGGTCAACGGTGACATCCTCTAGTTGCCAGATCCAATGCGTGTTTTCCAGTCTCTATTATTATGGAACATTTCTTCTGTTTTTGTGCATTGGGCACTACTCATCATTTCCTTCCTTTCAGTTATGACTTGTTCCCCTCTTTCTCTGGGGGTCTCAAAGACCCTCTTTCTTTGAGAGTCTTTTTCTTTTAAAGTTGGTTTCTTTTTTTATAAATTTATTTTATTTTTGGCTGCATTGGGTCTTCGTTGCTGCGCACGGGCTTTCTCTAGTTGTGAGCGGGGGCTACTCTTCGTTGCGGTGCACAGGCTTCTCATTGCAGTGGCTTCTCTTGTTGCAGAGCACGGGCTCTAGGCACGCGGGCTTCAGTAGTTGTGGCACATGAGCTCAGTAGTTATGGCTTGCAGGCTCTAGAGCTCAGGCTCAGTAGTTGTGGCGCACAGGCTTAGCTGCTCTGCCGCATGTGGGATCTTCCCGGGCCAGGGCTCGAACCCATGTCCCTTGCATTGGCAGGCAGATTCTTAACCACTGCGCTACCAGGGAAGTCCTAAAGTTGGTTTCTTTTTCCTCTTGCCACTTCTTAAATACCAAGTGGTCCCCAAGGTTCTGGCTTCAGCCATTGTTTTTAGTGCTTCACATACTCTCTGTGGTTGATACCATGCACTTTTGGGGTACTAACTGTTGTATAATTGGAAACAATTCCTCTATCTTTATATTCCAGCACATCTCCACCCTGACTCCTAGATTAAAAAATACAGCCCCCTACGGGGGCCCCACAGGTCCCCAAACACAGGTGATGACTGGATTCATCATCTACAGTTACATTAGCTCCTCCTCTTTCATTCTCCGTCTGACTCAATACATCATCTTTCATTCAGTTGCCGAGAAGGGCCCCAAACCAGAGGCCATATTGCCGCTACTCTTTTCCTCACCCTTATATCCAGTGAAGCACTAGCTCCTGGAAATTTTAGCTCCCCTGCCTTTTTTTTTTTTTTTTTGCGGTACACGGGCCTCTCACTGTTGTGGCCTCTCTCATAGGCTTCGGATGCGCAGGCTCAGCGGCCATGGCTCACGGGCCCAGCCGCTCCGCGGCATGTGGGATCTTCCCGGACCGGGGCATGAACCCGCGTCCCCTGCACCGGCAGGCGAACTCTCAACCACTGCGCCACCAGGGAAGCCCCAAGCTCCCCCTGTCTTTTATCTATTATAAAAGATATTATCTATTCCCTCTCCTCTGCCACAGCTCAGGTCTTCAGTCACTCTTGCCTGGACTATTATTATGAGCACTTCGATTTTGGTCTGACTCATTTTTCATAAAGTTCCCAGAAGTATCTCTTAAAAATATACAGTTGACCCTTGAACAACATGAGCTTGAATCCTACGTGTTCACTTATGTGCAGTTATTTTTTCAATAGTAAATAGGTCTGTGGTTGGTTGAATCTGAAGATGTGGAGAAACTGAGGGTATAGAGGGCAGACTGTAAATTATACATGGATTAACCCCCCACATTATGTCTATTACTGGTCACTCCCCTTTGATGGCTCCTTGTTGCTTGTGGGATAAGGCCAGTCTTTGGGTGGTATCAAAGGACCCTCTGATCTCACATGCCTACCTCTCCATCCGTCTCTTGCTACTCCTTCCCTGGAACTATGTTCACATACCCCAACGCTGTAGTCCTCTGGCCTCTATTCTTTTAGCCTCTGTTTCTTTGTTCAGGCTGTCCTCTCAGACCATCCCCATCTATCATTGCATGAAGTGATGTTTGATCTCTCCTGGATTGGCTCAGGTGTCACCCCATGGGGAAAGTCTTGCTTTCTGTTTAGGTAGCCTTCATAGTAGATTCAAAATACTCAGTGCCTATGTAGTTGTCCTACTCCTTTCTTTTTATTCTGAATAATTAGTGTTTAAACATCTCTCCCCCTATACTGGGCTTACGGGCAGGGATAAATATTTTCATTTTGTATCTCCTCTGCTGAACGCAGAACTTAACACATGTTTTAACTCAGTCAGTGCTTATTAACTTAATCTTGAATGAGTGAACGAATGAATGGTTGAAATTCAACAGCTATTTCTACACAGATAAGCATGACATTGTTGAGTTAGGAAATATCTAAGGAAGAATTTTTTAATTAAACCATATATAAATACAGATTCACATGCTTGCTCATATTTATCAAGAATCTGAAGCAGAGAACCTTAGAGAATTCTACATTCCTTTGCCATTCCATTTTTCCATTGGTCTGATTTTCTTTGAAACTGGTATTTGTTGGAGACTGTTAAACATACTTGTATCCTCTTATGGTGATGCTACTTAAAGATAGAGATTAAGAGAGGAATATTGGCAAATGTAGATTGGCACATTGAAGTGGCTTCTTTAAGATTTGCTTTCAAAGCTGTTCTAAACCATTTTGATGAAAAAGTTAACCAGTTTTTTTGAGCACCCAGAAGGTACAGATAGCTTACTCCACTACCAGGTGATATTACTTGAAGAAAGGGATATAGCAATTGTGGTACCTTTATGTGAATTTCTCTGTGGAGCAGTTATTCTACAGAGCAGCGCAGCTCTTGAATTAGTGTGTTACCGGTAGAGTTTCTTAAAAGACTCTGTTTATTGGTTGACACTGTAATAACAGCACTGCATGCCCAGTGGCTGATATACAGTCTTTGATCATTGTTCCATATTACTGAACCTTCATCCACAATCAATCATACAGCACAGTCAACTGCATTAGGAAATGAGGGCCAGCTTTTGTTCAGCAATGCAGTTGATAAGTTCAATTTTCTAAACCGGGAACTAGGTGATGATAGGGCTAGTCTGTGTTCAAGTGGAGAATAATTTATTGTGATTTTTGGCATGCAATTTCACCCCTGCTGGTCCAGAAACTCATTACATGGTGGAGGTGATTGCTAATCAAGATTTCTGGACTCCACTCTCTCCCTGATAAGTCTTCTCACCCCTTCCACTCTCTGTATTTTATCCCAATTTTCAGCTGATATCAGCATGGAGCAAGTCTTGCCACACGTAATAAAACATTAGGGAGGGTTATTGATATTTTAAAATATTAGGGAATAGTTATAAATCATGTAAATGATTTTCCTTTGTTTGGATTTTCTAATCATGACATCTCTGTAATGGGAATGTCTGAATCTGAGGCATTAAGGTATTAAAATGGTCCATTATCTGGAGACCCATCTTCTCATTGGTCTATAAAAGCTTGAAAGGTACCTTATCGTGCCTATTCCATAGCCATCCATTCTGGAACCATAACAAAGGGCAGCAGGGTAGAGCTAGTTGGTATGGAGCTGTGTTTGTGGCTGGCATGGCGTTTGTAACTGGTATGGGGTATTTCTAGGGCATTGGGAAACATAAGGGAGAGGGGATGGATGAAATGGGATTTAGAGTGGAACCACACAGGAAAAATGTTACATGTGTTTTTGCTCTTAGTTATTTCACAATACTTATTATTAGAAAATAAAAATTGCAATATGGTATGTAATTCTGATACTTAAATTCATTAAAATGAAATTAGTAGCAGTTAATTCATATTTCTCCCCAAACAATAGCATTTATACTTTTGTATATTTTGCACAAATATTACACCTTCTGTTATCATCTTAAACAGCTATTTATTTTGCAGATAATAGAGTGTGACTTCTTTATACTTGCAGGGTTTTGTGGTTGTTTTATACCTATGTTTTAGCAAAATCTTAAGGAACAATGTTATGTGTAAATAACTGGTGCGTGTGTACGTTCCTAATATGTTAGCTGTGTACCAAAATGTATATTTTTATAATTTATTTTTAAATGCCTCCAGAGAGGGTTGCTGTTTAAAGAAATCCTTAGTGAAGGTTTTTGTAAAGCAAATTCTCACCCCCTAATCAGGATGTTTATGTGTTGGGTTTGCTGAAAGCAATGGATGCAGTTATATGTAAAATTCAAATAGAGTTTTAGAATCCAACAGAAAGCACTTAAGGATTGTGGATAAATTCCAGGGTACAGTTATTTTGCTTTAATCCTCAATGAAATTTTTTTTTTTTTTTTTTTTTTTTTTTTTTCTGTACGCGGGCCTCTCACTGCTGTGGCCTCTCCCATTGCGGAGCACAGGCTCCGGACGCGCAGGCTCAGCGGCCATGGCTCACGGGCCCAGCCGCTCCGCGGCATGTGGGATCCTCCCGGACCGGGGCACGAACCCGTGTCCCCTGCATCGGCAGGCGGACTCTCAACCACTGCGCCACCAGGGAAGCCCCTCAATGAAATTTTATAGCACAGAGTGGCTTTTTTCCACACTGGAAACTTATATAACATTATATACTACTTTACCTCAATTAAAAAGAAGAAAAGAGCTCTGAAGTTGAGAGTCTATTTAGATAAGAACACATTGCCCCCTCCAGCCCTCTAGGCCTGGGCAGTGGCTCCCTTACCCACAGAGCTGTACGGCCTGTGCAGCAGGGCTGAGCAGAGCCCAGTCTGGATGTGAGCCTGTGACTTGCTGGGCCTCTCCTTCTACATGCAGGAGCAGCACTTTAGTTGTGGCAGCTCCAGGTTGAAATTTGAAGTCATAAAATGTTCAGGATGTTTTCTTTTCTCAAATGAAAATGATGTTTGCTCCATGTTTTACCCAACCTTGCAAAGAGATGTGCAGATCAGAAACCAAAACGTGTCCAGCTTCAGTCAGGAGAAACTGTGCCATGTCCTTTGATTGGCACTTTCCTTGGTCTCGCATTTCCTTAAAATAACTTGAGTTTGTGTGGATTTCTGGCTCCAAATCACAACTAAAAATAAATAAATCTACTCTAAAACGTTTAAAAAACAAGGAAACTCAAACCACAGTGTGAACAAAAATGATTCTCACAAGAAGCCAGCTGACAATTCCTTCAGGTGCTTGTTACATTAGTAGGTGGCTGATTCCACCTCACTTGGCATTTGGTAAAAATGTCATCACATCTGTGGCAGGCCAGGTGCCCTCATATCATAACTTTACCAATTGGCAGGCCAATTAGTAGAGTTGCTTTCTGGGTAGGGCGAAGATGGCCTTGCTCCCTAACTCTGAGCTCACTTATCCAATCTTCTTTGTGGCTACATTTGAGGATTTTGCTAGAGTTTAGAAAAAAGTTGACTTTTATTTTTTCACACACACACACTGTATTTTACTTTCACAAGAGATAAATAGACTGACACCAAGCATTGTAAATGGATGACCACAACAAAAGCAACAGTGATTGCAATTACCAAACACGAAACACAGTCATACTATGTCATAATATTGACATTCAGTCCAGGAATCCTCCACTGTAACAGCTCCTTTACTTTGCAGTGAAAATTGATTTGTATATTTTTTGCCTCTGAGTCCTTGTGGGATTTTTTTTTATTCAAACAGAAAGTCATAAAAATTATAATCATCCTTATCAGTCCATTCAGTCCCATGTAATTAATTTTTTTCATCTTGATCTTTTGTTAGCACTTTTATGAATTCATCAGGTTTCCATTAGAGTTCTGAAAATGCTTATTCATTCAGTTCAGCAGTATAGTCAGTTACCAGAAACCTGTACTTGTCAGAGTCTTTTCCATGAATTCCTTGAAGATGAAACCCTTTTATAGGAACATTTTTGCAAAAGCATCAGAGTACACCCAGAACTGTCTGTAAATGACAAAAGACTTAAAAATGACCACGGTTAAAGATTTGATGAAAGTTCATAATAATGCAATTGACAAGGGAATTTAGTTATTTCTGAGATATACATTTTAAAGTAATACCTAGAATTATGACTTAAAACATTATAACATATAAGATTTTTAGAAATTTCATGTAATGTCTGAAACATTTATATTAAGATATTTCCATACAAATAGCCCAAAGAAAGTTTAGTGTTAGTTGTTCTTTTTTGTTTGTTTTTTTATACTGCAGGTTCTTATTAGTCATCAGTTTTATTTGTTCCATTGATATATGTTTCTCTTTTTGTGCCAGTACCATACTGTCTTGATTACTGTAGCTTTGTAGTATAGTCTGAAGTCAGGGAGCCTGATTCCTCCAGCTCCGTTTTTTTCCCTCAAGACTGCTTTGGCTATTCGGGGTCTTTTGTGTCTCCATACATATTTTAAGATGATTTGTTCTAGTACTGTAAAAAATGCCATTGGTAACTTGATAGGGATTGCATTGAATCTGTAGATTGCTTTGGGTAGTATAGTCATTTTCACAATATTGATTCTTCCAATCCAGGAACATGCCATATCACTCCATCTCTTGGTATCATCTTTAATTTCTTTGATCAGTGTCTTATAGTTTTCTACTCAAATTTACTGCGGCTTGACTTGTGACCGAAAATGTGATCTATCCTGGGAATGTTCCGTGCGCACTTGAGAGAAAGTGTAATCTGCTGTTTTTGGATGGAATGCCCTATAAATATCAATTAAATCTATCTGGTCTGTTGTGTCATTTAAAGCTTCTGTTTCCTTATTTATTTTCATTTTGGATGATCTCCATTGGTGTAAGTGAGGTGTTAAAGTCCCCCACTATTATTGTGTTACTGTCGATTTCCTCTTTTAGAGCTGTTTGCAGTTGCCTTATGTATTGAGGTGCTCCTCTGTTGGGTGCATATATATTTATAATTGTTATATCTTCTTGGATTGACCCCTTTATCATTATGTAGTGTCCTTCCTTGTCTCTTGTAACATTCTTTATTTTAAAGTCTATTTTATCTGATATGAGTATAGCTACTCCAGCTTTCTTTTGATTTCCATTTGCATGGAGTATCTTTTTCCATCCCGTCACTTTCAATCTGTATGTGTCCCTAGGTCTGAAGTGGGTCTCTTGTAGACAGCATATATATGGGTTTTGTTCTTGTATCCATGCAGCAAGCCTGTGTCTTTTGGTTGGAGCTTTTAATCCATTCATGTTTATGGTAATTATCGATATATATGTTCCTATGATCATTTTCTTAATTGTTTTGGGTTTGTTTATGTAGGTCCTTTTCTTCCCTTTGTTTCCCACTTAAAGAAGTTCCTTTAGCATTTGTTGGAGAGCTTGTTTTGTGGTGCTGAATTCTCTGAGCTTTTGCTTGTTTGTAAAGCTTTTGATTCCTCCCTCAAATGTGAATGAGATCCTTGCTGCGTAGAGTAATCTTGATTGTAGGTTCTTCCCTTTCATCACTTTAAGTATGTCATGCCACTCCCTTCTGGCTTGTAGAGTGTCTGCTGAGAAATCACCTATTAACCTTATGGGAGTTCCCTTGTATGTTATTTGTCGTTTTTCCCTTGCTGCTTTCAATAATTTTTCTTTGTCTTTAATTTTTGCCAATTTGATTACTATGTGTCCAGATTTGTTTCTCCTTGGGTTTATCCTGTATGGGACTCGCTGCGCTTCCTGGACTTGGGTGGGTATTTCCTTTCCCGTGTTAGGGCAGTTTTCGACCATAATATCTTCAGATATTTTCTCTGGTCCTTTGTCTCTCTCTTCTCCTTTTGGGACCCCTATAATGTGAATGTTGTTGCGTTTAATGTTGTCTCAGAGGTCTCTTAGGCTGTCTTCATTTCCTTCCATTTTTTTTTCTTTAGTCTGTTCCGCAGCAGTGAATTCCACCATTCTGTATTCTAGGTGACTTATCCGTTCTTCTGCCTCAGTTATTCTGCTATTGATTCCTTGTAGTGTAGTTTTCATTTCAGTTCTTGTATTGTTCATCTCTGTTTGTTTGTTCTTTAATTCTTCTAAGTCTTTGTTAAACATTTCTTGCATCTTCTCGATCTTTGCCTCCATTCTTTTCCCGAGGTCCTGGATCATCTTCACTCTCATTATTCTGAATTCCTTTTCTGGAAGGTTGCCTCTCTCCATTTCATTTAGTTTTTTTCTGGGTGTCTTATCTTGTTCCTTCATCTGATATATAGGCCTCTGCCTTTTCATCTTGTCTGTTTTTCTGTGAATGTGATTTTTCTTCCACAGGCTGCAGGATTGTAGTTGTTCTTGCTTCTGCTGTCTGCCCTTTCAAAGCTGATTTTTATGTGTGATTCTTAGCCCTATAGAAGTAAGAGAGCCACAGATACACAGATGTGTGTGTGTGTGTGTGTGTGTGTGTGTGTGTGTGTGTGTATTATGTATTAACTGACATTGGTTGTCTTAGAATAAGGCAATATGATTTATGTAATATTACTAAGTAGTAATACTTAGTAACATTATTACTCATATTACTAAGTTTCAGTATTACCTATATAAATACTCAATATATGTATGTGTGTATAGTTAGATAATTTATAAAACAGAAAAAAAGCACTATGATAAAATAGTGGACAATTTAAATGGGAAGAAAAAAATAACAATTTAAAGGCAATGTGGCCCCCTTCCAGTGAACTTTGTCAGGTGATGTGGAGGGCAGTGACCTAAACCTCAGCCCCTCAGGGTCATCCTGGAAGTTTGCAGAGAACCTAGATGTCCTTCCTGGTGAGGTCCTTCTCCTCTAATTTCAGATGGAATGAGGAAGCTGACGTCAAGTTGACAAATGGCAGTTTGTTTAACGATCTATGGAGAAATTTTCTAAAACAAGAGTTGCTATTCTAGATTTGGAGTTCGTGTATGGAATTACGGGTCTCTGACCCTTGAAATTATATTCAGACTTTTTTTAGGTATTTGTATGTGTGTGTATTTCTCAGGATAGGTTTGTATGTGTGTGTATTTTTCTGGGCATGATTCTGTACTTTTTATCAGATTCTCAAAATGAAGTATGAATACTCCCATGTTGGTCAAGCAACCACGTCCTAAACCATTTAGGGTTTTAGATTGTAGGGATGGTAGATTATATTATTGTTCAAAACTTTTCACTGCACCTCCCTGTTGGCCCTTTCCTGCAGGAGGTTTAGAGTCCTACTCCACTAATGTTGGAATTGGTCATACGACTTGATTTGGCCAATGAAGGGCGAGTGGAGGTGACCAATGCCACTCCTGAGGAGTTTTAAGAGCCACTGCGTTGTTCCATCTTTACTCTTTTACCTCTGCCACAAGACTGACATTGTGTAGCCCAGAGAGGGGCTGTGCCTACTGCCTGGCTGGGGATGAAGATGCCACAGCTGAAGCTGACTCTTAAACATGTTACTTGAGGGAGAAATAGACCATATTGTTGTAAATCATCGAAATTTGGGGATTTTTTTGCTGCTGGTAGCATAATTTAGCCTGAGCTGAGTGATCCAACAGGTGACAGCCTGAACTCCATTCAGAATCCAACAGGGCACACTGTGGTTTGGCACATTTAGAAGTGACACATTTTTCTCTGGGTTCTGTGTGGTCTTTCAGGGTTTCCCTGTGGAGTCAGAAATAAGACCTCAGTCCTGTGGTTAGTCTTTTAAGACTCAGAGAGTTCATTTTCTTTGGCCAGAATCCTTCTCTCTGGAGGAAGAGAGCCACTCTGGGCCTGTTTGTTCTCTCTGCCCAGCAGCTAGTGTGTGCAGGAAAGAATTACTGATACAAGGAGTGTCTGAGGTCAGGAACAGCTCTCAAGCATAACGTAAACCACCTAACACACTAGGTATCAATATATTGAAAGATTATGGGGTGTATATCATTTGTGGTGCAAAGTATACTGCAGATTCATTTTCTAAAATGCTTTCTTACTCCAGGCATGACAGGGGTGAAGAATAGGTGTTACTACAATAGAGCACAATGAAAGGCCACCCACGAAAGAAAACAGATTTCAGAGGTGACTCATAAACAAAGTACTACCTTCGAGAAAATAAAGAAGCCATCCATTACCCACATAAAGTGCGTAATAATAAGTACAAGCTCTTCATCACCTCATGTTTGTCAGTTAGAGGTCAAAACTCCCACATGGGAAACACTGCAGAACCTCATACTTTAGTCAGTGTGCTGCATCTAAATCAAAGAGCTGTTCTGTCTTTGGAGAGATTTATTCCATGCCCCAGATTCTTAACTATTGCTCCCATTAAGTAGTTTCAGTTTTTAACAATCTTATTGTTTAAAAAAATTCTGTACTAAGTTAATTATCCCTATTGACATAAAATGGGGAAACTATTTTCTAGGAAAACACATCACTAGAGTTACTGATAACCCAGGTGGAATAATAATTTCTTCCTAATCTAGTACATCTAAGAAAATGTTCAACTTCTTTTCATCACAGATTGTAAGACTTCATTTCATTTCCTTTATGGTACTCATTCATTCATTCATTGCCTACTCTTTGCCAGGGACTGTTCTTGGAGCTGGAGCTCAGCAAGACTCTGCCCTCAAGGTGGTTACATTCTAATGGGAGAAGAAAGAAATTAAGTACCGAGAACAAAAACAAATAGCAAATGTAATATGTCAGATGGTGATAAATACTCCGAAAATAATAAAGCAGAATAAGAGGAGATAGAGAATTATGTGCATGGGATACTATTTTGTACAGGGTGGTCAGGGTAGTTCTCACCAGTTGGGGGCATTTGAAAGTCCTGAGTGAAGTGAAGGACTAACCATGTAAGTGTCTTTTCGAAGAGTGGGAAGTTGGATTTATGTCTCATTTTACTCAGCTGTATTTCTGGGGAGTGGTATGTAAATTGAGTTTTATTTTAAGCATATTATGGAAACCTCTTATGACTCTTTTCTCCTAAGTGAACCTCTCTCTAAAATGAAGATCCCATTGGTAAAATGAACAATTATGCCTTAAAATTATCTGCATCATGTGTTTAAGTTTCCACACTGAATTCATTTTAAGTAGGTTACACAGGTTTTAAGGTAAGATGTTATAGATAAATGATGGACATGAAGAACAGTTTGAGTGAAAATTCTTGGATATAGTTTTTTAAAAAAAGATATATCATTTTAAACTGTGTATAATAATAAGCAAGTCAGCAGTGTTGCATGGTTGAGGCTCTTATATTACCTCTTTGAATTAATAATCAGAATGTTTTATTATTGGCATATGCAAATCACATAAATACTTTCAAAATATCTGACAGCCCTTAAAAATTGATTTGCATAGTTGGGTTAGCATTCTCTTTGTACTTTTATGTACTCTGAGGATGTTCTGGAAATAAACGTTTTTCAAAACAAATGAAGACATAACTCAGGCCTCAGGAAGGTTATCACAATTTCCAAATACAGGTGTTTAAACCTGGAAGACTGTGCTCTGCCCTTTAGTTTCACCCTTCCTGGATTCAGTAATTGTTTTGGAAAAAAAAAAAAAAAGAAACAAAACCTGTTAACAGAATATAGTGAATTATCAAACTTGTCATCATCTCATTTTAAGTAACCCTTTGTATAATAAACTTTGACTTTATGACAAAAGTTGCATGATCTGGTGGTTGCAGTTCAAACCTTGGGGAATGTGAGCTTTGATTGCCATTGCTATTTTAGAACATTAAGGTGGTTGTTAATTGTAGAAGAGCACAACTGGTGTGAAGGTGAGCAATCAGTATAAGAAAATACTGGTCCTCACCCCTTTCACTCCCTGCAGCCTTCCCCTTATCCCCTTTCAGTAGGTACAGTAAATGTCAGATGCTGAAGAGGTAGAATTAGATCCATCCTTTTAGCATTTATTACCAGTGTCAGGATTGGACGTTTTTGGGGGAGTGCTTGTGTGATACAGTTATTTTCCTCCCTTCCCCACCACAGAAGAATACTTTGAATTATCCAGATCATTACACTCTTTCTGTGACAAGTTTACCATTTATAGCCTTCTTTCTTAGGGTTACCTGAGATGGTGTTTTTGCATGTATTTTTTCTGTTGAGTTGAATAACACAGCTGTTACTTTTAGTATGTAAAAACATTTGTCTCTTCATGGCAGAATGGTATTTTATAAGCAAAACATTTCATCTTTAATTTACAGGTGTACCAGACCAAAGCTCTTTGTTTTAAAAAAATGTCCCAACTTGGTTTATTTCTCTTTTCTAAGAAATCTGTTTTCTGTGTGTGCTGTCCCCTAAAGAGCTTATTTGTTCATATCTAGGCCTTGAAATAGGACTTGGCAGTATTATAAAATCAATGGATTCTGTTTAGGGCACCAAACACAATCCAGGTGGTTGAGATTGAGGGGTCAAGCTTTTATCCTGGTTCCATACAAGCTAGCTGGCTATCTGTGCTCCCCTCTTTTCAACCTGCTGGATGCTTGTTTCTAAAATGAGTTTTCTTGCACTCCTGACTTCTGTACCTGCTATATTAGTTTCCTAGGGCTGCTGTAACAAGTTATTACAAACTGGGCAGCTTAGAACAGCTGAAATTTATTCTTTTATAGTTCTGGAGGTTAGAAGTCTGAAATCAAGGTGTTATCAGGGCTGTGCTCTTTGACAAGGCTCTAGGGAAGAATCTTTCCTTGTTGCTTCTAGCTTCTGGTGGGTTTTCAGCAATCCTTGGGTTCCTTGTGTTGTACATGCGTTGCTCCAACCTCTGTTGTTATCACATGACATTCTCCCTGGGAGTGTCTGTTTTCACATGGTGTTCTTTTCTCTATATCTCTGTCCAAATTAAGGACACCAGTCATTGGGTTAGGACCCACCCTAATCCAATATGACCTCATCTTAACTTGATTACATTTACAAAGACCCTATTTCCAAACAAGGTCCCATTCTAAGGTTCCAGATGGGCATGACTTTTGTGGGACACTATTTAACCCAGGACACATGCCCAGAGTTATTTTGCCAAGAGCATATGCATGGCCAAATACAATCAGTACTAGTCTAGGGTTTTTGCTTTTCGTAAATGTTTCAAATACATAGCATACTTTTCTTCTTTTGTAAAGTTTTTATTGAGATTTAACATACATACAGAAAAGTCCATAAATTGTAAGTGAACAAATTTTAACAGAATGAACATAGCCATGTAACTACCACTCAGATCAAGAAATTGAGCATCACCAGCAACCCAGAAGCCTCCATCATGCCTTTTCCCAGTCATTTTCCCCCAGAATGACCTCTATTATGACTTCTATCATCAGCATGAATGAACTTCGCTTGTTTTCAACCTTGTGTCTGGCTTTTTGGCCCAGCTTTATGACTGTGAATTTCATCCATGTTGTGGTACATGGTTATGATTTGTTTATTCTCTTTGCTGCACGGTGTTCCATCCTACGAATATGCTGCTACTATTTTCCCGTGCTATTACTGATAGACATTTGAATTACAGTTTTAAAAAAATTATGAATGATACTTTGTGAATATTTTTGAGCATGTCTTTGGATGCACATATATAGGTGTCTGTGTTAGGTACAAGCTTAAGAGTAGAATTGTTAGGTCAGAGAATATGTGATTATTTATTATTAGCAGATACTCTCAGTTTTCCAAAGTGGTTGTACCAGTTTACGCTCATACCAGCAGTGTGT
This sequence comes from Neophocaena asiaeorientalis asiaeorientalis, assembly GCF_003031525.2. Lineage (NCBI taxonomy): Eukaryota > Metazoa > Chordata > Mammalia > Artiodactyla > Phocoenidae > Neophocaena > Neophocaena asiaeorientalis. The sequence continues at coordinate 1,767,812 of NW_020172717.1, forward strand.
AAGAATTTCAGTTACTCCACATCTTTGCCAATACTTGAATTTTTTAAAAAAATTAGCATTTTTGGTAAATATATAGTGAGATCTCATTGTGTTTTTAAAAATTTATTTATTTATTTATTTGGCTGTGTTGGGTCTTAGTTGCATCATGCGGGATCTTTCCTTCTGGCGTGGGTTTTCATGGCAGCGTGTGGGCTTCTCTCTGGTTGTGGAGTGTGGGCTCTGTAGTTGTGGTGCACAGGCTTAGTTGCCCTGTGGCATGTGGAATCTTCGTTCCCTGACCAGGGATCGAACCTGCGTCCCCTGCATTGGAAGGTGGATTCTTTACCACTGGACCACTAGGGAAGTCCCTCACAGTGTTTTTAATTTGCATTTTTCTAATGACTAATGATGTTGAACACCTTTTAATGTGTTAATTTGCCGTTCGGATATCATCTTTTGTGTAGTGTCTTTTGCCCCTCATTTTATTGGATTTAGCTATCTTTTTAAATTATTAATTTAAAACAGTATTTTACATAGTCTGGATATGAGTTCTTGTCAAATATTTGTAGTTCAAAAATCTCTCAAGACTGTGGTTTGTTTTCTACCTCTTAATGGTGGCTTTTGATTGAATAGAATTTCTTAATTTTAATCAAGTCAGTTTACCTATCTTTCCCTCTATGGTGAGAGCTTTTTATATTGAAGGAATCTTTGCTTGCTCCAGGGTCATGAAGACATTATCATATGTTATCTTCTAGAAGAGTTATTTTTTACCTTTTACATTTATACCTCTAATCCATTTGGAATTGATTTATATATCTATGTGAAATAGAAGTCAAGGTTGTTTTTTTTCCCATGTGTATATCTAATTGACCTGACACCATTTATTGAAAAGGTCATGCTTTCTCACTTTTATTGAAAATAAGTATATTGCATATGTGTGGGCCAATTCTCGGGCTTTCTAGTCTGTTCTATTTAACTTTGTGCCAGTACTATTTTGTTTTTATTACTATAGCTTTATAAGAAATCTTGGCATCTAATAGCATAAAACCTCCAAGTTTTCTCTTCTTTTTAAAGAGTTGTGGCTATACTTGGCTTTTTACATTTTAATTAAAAATTTTGAATCAGCTTGTGAATTTCCAAAGAAAATACCTATTAGCAGTTTAATTTGGAGTTATTGAATATACAGATTAATTTGAAGAGAATTGACGTCTTTATAATACTGAGTCTTCTAATCATTGAAAATGGTATATTTCTCTAATTCAGAGGTTAATGATCTTTTTCTGTGAAGTGTCAGATAATACATATTTTAGGCTTTCTGGACCACATACAGTCTCTGTCGCTTATCCTTTTTTTTTTTTTGCGATACGCGGGCCTCTCACTCTTGTGGCCTCTCCCGTTGCGGAGCACAGGCTCCGGACGCGCAGGCCTAGCGGCCGTGGCTCGGGCCAGGCTGCTCCGCAGCATGTGGGATCTTCCCAGACCTGGGCAGGAACCCATGTCCCCTGCACTGGTAGGTGGACTCTCAACCACTGTGCCACCAGGGAAGCCCTGTCACTTATTCTTATTCTCCTTCCTTTTAGTTTTAAACTTTTTTTTTTGGCCACGCTTTGTGGCATGTGGGATCTTAGTCCCCAAGCAGGGATGGAACCTGTGCCACCTTCGGTGGAAGCACGGAGTCTTAATTACTGGACCACCAAGGCAGTCCCAGTTTTACAACATTTTTTTTTTTTTTTTTTTTTTTTTTACCACTGCGCCACCAGGGAAGCCCTTTACAACCTTTAAAAATGCAAGAACCCTCTTAGTTTATGGGCACTACAGAAGCAGACTGCAGTTTGTAGTTTGCCTATCCTTGCTTTGTTGATTTAGGTTTACTTAGTATATCTTAATTATGCTTTATAGTTTTCTGTGTAGAGCCCTTGCATGTCTTTCATTATATTTAGTCTTAGCTATTTGGTGAGTTTTGATACTATTGTAAGAAGTATTTTCTTAAAGATTATTTTTCCAATTGTTTGTTGCTGTGTATAGAAATAAAATTGATTTTTATATACTTTTTGTCCAGTGGTCTTACTAAATGTATTTATTAATTGTAATAGTTTCTCTGAGATTCTTTTGGAGTTTCTACACATAAATTATGTCATATGCTAACTATAGTGTTCTTTATCTTGATTTCCAAACTTTATAGCATTTATTCATTTTCTTATATTACTGTACTGGCTAGGACTTCCAGTACAAGGTCGAATATAAGTGGTGACTGTGAACATCTTTGTGTTTTCAAGAAGACATTTACATGTTACAGTTATGATATTAGCTATGGGACTTTTGTGGCTACTAAATTACGGTATTAGCTATGAGACTTTTGTGGATACTTTAACCAGATCAAACATGGTTCCTTCTATTCCTGGTTTTCTAAGAGTTATTTTAAAATTGTTAACAAGCATTGAATTTTATCAAATTCTTTTTCTGTATCTATTAAGATGATCATATGATTTTTCTCCTGTATTAGTTAATGTGGTATTATATTATAGTTTTCAAGTTATATTTTAGTTTCAAATGTTAAACTAACCTTGCATTTCTAGGGTAAACTGTATTTGATTATTGTGTATTATTTTTTAACATCTGTACCTATATTGCTACTTTACTGGTGGGTATTTTCATGACACATTGGCCAGTAGTTTTCCCCCTTTTGAAACTTTTTTATGTTGTTTTGATACAGAGGTTATGCTAACCTCTTTTCTATTCTCTTTTTGTATTCTCTGAGACAATTTGTATAGTGAGTGACGCTATCTCGGTCCCTCAGTTACAGCCTGGTTGCCAGTGGAGTACTGGTGATTGACCCCAGTCACTGTTGCACAGAGCAAATGAGTCATCTGAGCTTTGCCTGAATTCATGACCCACAAAAACGTGAAATAGAATTAAATGGTTATTGTTTTAATCCACTAAGTTTTAAGGTACTGGGTGTGTGGAAGTATCTCATTGTAGTTTTAATTTGCATTTTCAAAATAGAATAATGATTTGAGAAACTTTTCATGTACTTCTCTGCTAGTCATATATCTTCCTTGGTGAAGTGTCTCTTCAAATCTTTGGCCCACTGATTTCATTGGATCTTTTGTTATTACTGAGTTTTGAGAGTTCTTTATATGTTTTGGATACAAGTTCTTTATTAGATAAGTGTTTTACAAATATTTTTCTCCTAGTCTGTAACTTGCCTCTTAATTTCCTTAACAGTGTTTTACAAAGAGCAAAAGTTTTTAATTTTGATGAAGTCCAACTTACGAATTTTTTTCTTTTATGTTTTTTTCTTTCTTTGCCTTATTTGAGACATCTTTGCCTAACCAAAGATCACAAATATTTTCTTTTTTAAAAAATTTTATAAATTTATTTATTTTTGTGTTGGGTCTTCGTTGCTGCGTGTGGGCTTTCTCTAGTTGTGGTGAGCAGGGGCTACTCTTCATTGATGTGTGTGGACTTCTCATTGCAGTGGCTTCTCTTGTTGTGGAGCACAGGCTCTAGGCCCGTGGGCTTCAGTAGTTGTGGCATGCAGGCTCAGAAGTTGTGGCTTGTGGGCTCTAGTGTGCAGGCTCAGTAGTTGTGGCACATGGGCTTAGTTGCTTCATGGCATGTGGGATCTTCCTGGACCAGGGCTTGAACCCCTGTCCCCTGCATTGACAGGCGGATTCTTAACCACTGTGCCACCAGGGATGTCCCCTTTTTTCTTATATATATTTTATAGTTTTATTTTCAACATTGTGGTTATGATCCATTTTGAGTTGATTTTTGTTTATGGTGTGAGATAAGGTTTGAGGTTTATATCTTTTCATATGCATATCCAATTGTTCAGTACCATTTGTTGAAAACTATCTTTTGTCCTTTGAATTACCTTGGTAGATTTGTGGAAAGTGAATTGACCATGTATGTGTATACTATTCCTGGACTTTCTACTTTATTCCATTGATCTATATGTCAATCCTTACACTAATATCACATCCAAATAACTGTAGGCTTATAGTAAATTTTGCAATCAGGCTGTGTGCATCCTTCAACTTTATCTTTCTTTTTCAAAATTGTTTTGGAAAAACAAAAAAAAGGAATATGTCTTATGTTTCATGTAAATTTTAGAATCAGCTTGTCAACTAAAAATCCTGCTGATAGTTTTGATATAGATTGTATTGAATCCATAGAGCAGTTTGGAAAGTTTTAATATCATAATGAATGATATTGAGTCTTGTGGTCCATGAACATGGCATATTTGTTTATCAAAGTCATAATTGATCCTCTCAGCAGTGTTTTATAGTTTTCAGTGTACAGATCATGCACATATTTAATTAAATGTATTTCATATTTCCTAATGCTATTATAAATGATATTCTTTAAAAATTACATTTTTCTTTTTTTAATTGAAGTATAGTTGATGTACAATATTATATATTACAGGTGTACAGTATAGTGATTTGCAATTTTTAAAGGTTATACTTCATTTATAGTTATTATAAGATATTGGCTGTATTCCCTGTGTTGTACAATATATCCTTGTATCTTATTTTATACATAATAGTTTGTACCTCTTAATCCCCTACCTCAGTATTGCCCATCCCCCATTCTCTCTCCCCACTGGTAACCACTGGTTTGTTCTCTATAATTGTGAGTCTGCTTCTTTTTTGTTATATTCGCTAGTTTGTTGTATTTTTTAGATTCCACATATAAGTGATATCATACAATATTTGTCTTTCTCTGTCTGACTTATTTTACTTAGCATAATACCCTCCAAATTACAATTTTCAGTTGTTCATTGATAGTATATAGAAAAACATTTGACTTATACTTGTATACTGACTTTGAATCCTGTAACATTGCTAAGCTCACTTAATAGCTCTAGTAGCTTTTTTGTAGATTGCTTAGGAATTTTCACATAATTTTTACTTTCAACAATCATATGTATTTCTAAGAACTTAAAGGATAAAAATGGTCTATGTGCCCAGATACTTACCACTTTTGTTGCTCTTTCATTCTGGAAGTCCCATGTTTTCCTTTAGAATTATTTTTCTTCATCCTGAAGAAATTTCTTAAGCATTTCTTTTTTAACAGGCAACAAATTCTCTATGTTTTCCTTCATCTTAGAACAATTTTATTTTGCCTTTATTCCTGAAGGATATTTTTGGTGGAATTTTGGATTAACTGTTATATTCTTTCAGCTCCTTAAAGATGTTGTTCCATTCTCTTCTGGCTTTCATGGCTTCTGATGGAAAATATGTAGTCATTCTAATTGTTGTTCCTCTCTATATGATGTATCATTTTTTTTTCTGGCTGCAGTTTGATTATGAAGTTTCTGGGCATGATTTCTTGAATGTATCTTGTTTGAGGTTCTCCAAGTCTCTTGAATCTTTAAGGCAGTATCTTCCCCCCAAACTGAAAGTTTTTTCTTTTTTGTTTTTCAGTACTTTTTTTCTCTGTGTGCTTTATGTAGGATAGCTTCTATTATTATATGTCTGATATTTTTACTGTCACTAATATTTTCTCCTCAGGTGTCTCACTGGCTGTTAATTCTGTCCAATGCATTTTTCATTTCAGATTTTGTATTTTTTTAATCCAGAATACCCATTTGAATATTTTCATATCTTCTGTTTCTCTGCTGATTGTGCTCATGTTTTCCTTTACATCATTGAGCATATTCATAAGATTTATAACAGCTGCTTTAACGTCTTTTTCTGAAAATTTCTGCAGATGTCTGTCATTTCTCATTCTGTTTCTGTTGGTCAGTAGAATCTTCTGTTTATAGGTTGTATTTTTCTTCTTTGCCATATGCTGGTAGTCTTTGATTGGATTCCACGCACTGAATTTTTTATTGCTTAAGGCCAGATTTTGTTGTATTCCTTTAAAGAGTATTGGATGTTGTTTTTGCAGTTGCAGATCAGTTTGATTCCTTTAAAACTTTTTAAAAGTTTTCTTGTGGCAGATCTGGAGCAGTCTTTACTCTAGGCTTAATTTGTCCCCCACTCCTAAGGCACAACTCTTTTGAATATTCTACCTAATGCTCTCTGTATTATGAAGTTTATCCACTATGAGAGATGGAACTGTGAATTATTCCCATTACTGTGTGACTTCAGGGACATTTCCAGCCTATTGGTTTCAGGTAGTTCTTTACTTAGTCTCATGGAGTGTTACCCCAGGCATGTGCAGATCAGTAATTAGCTGCAGACTTGAGGGGACCCCTTTGAAGATCTCTGGAGCATTTCTGTTTAGCGCCCTCCTCTCCAATATTCTGACCTACAAATTCTAGTCACTGTGGGTGATTTAAACTCTGATCTTTGTCTCTTTAACTAAATGAAACTATTGTGTCCTGTTTGAGTTTCCACTCTCTGAGCTGCAGTTTTGAAACTGTCTCCAGGGAGTAAGCTGGGCAATCATAGTACTTATCTCATTATTTCCCTTCTCTGAAAGATCACAGAGATTACCTAATTGCCTAATATCTGAAAAGTTGTTTTATATAATTTCCCTAGTTTTCTAATTGTTTATACTAGGGCAATTCCTATAGCAATTGATCCTTCATACATAAGTAAAATTCTAAAAGTAGACTTTTGAACATCTTTTATACACAGAGCCCTGGGTTAGAGTCACAGGTTAAATACACTCCTAATTGTTTTAAAATGCATGCTAAGTTGAGATGTATCCTCTCATAGGTTATCTCTTTATTTCCTTTCCCCTCTCCTCAATTTTTGGTACTTTCAATTTGTGCATTCTTTCTGTAAAATTGATTGTGTTTTAGTATAAATGATTATAGTTGTAGGTCAGAACTATTGAAGATCTTAGTCATTTTATGGCTGGATTATTGCAGTAGATTCCTAACTGATCCTGATCTTTTCAGTCTCACTCTCTTTTATTTCTATCTCCTCATTATTTCCTTAGTGATTTTAAAAATATGTATAATTGCAAACACCTACTAACTCCCCCTTTTCTTCTACCTTGTCCCCAACCCCAGTCTATTCTCAGCCCAGAACTCAGAATGATCCTTTTAAAACATAATTCAGATCAGGTTACTCCCCTGTGTCTTCCCTGGGCATATATAAATCCTTCAGTGTCTCCCTAGCTCACTCAGAATAAAAGTGAAAGTGCTTCAAGGGCTTTGAGACCCTACCTGATCTGGCCCTGTCTGACCCTATCTCCTGCTCTTCTCCTCTCACAGCCACACTAGCCACCATGCTATTACTTAGATACATCAAACAGGGTCCTGCCTTATGGCCTTCGAACTGACCATCTCCTCTGCCTTGAAAACTCTTCCTTCAGATTTCCTCATATTTAACTCCCTCATCTCCTTCAAGTCTTTGGTGGAAGGTTACCTTCTCAGTGTTGCCTCCCTCGCCCTCCAATTTAATGATGAAATCTGACCCCATCATCCTCTCTGCTTCAGCCCTTCCAATCTGTCTTACACCGCTCTATTTTTTTCCCACAATACTTATCAGCTTCTAACATCCTAGATAGTAAACACGTAGTTATTATATTTAGAATCTGTTACCTCTTTCCCACTAGAATGTAAACTCTCCAAGGGCAGAGTTTTTCTGTTTTACTCTCTGATGCATCCCCAGAACCTGGTACTTAATAGGTCCTTAATAAATATTTATTGAATGCATGTAAATCTGATGTCATTCTTTTAAGATGATTTAGCTATCAATGAGCATCCATAGGGTAAAGCCCAAACTCTTCCCAAAGCAGAATACATTCTTCATGAGCTCCTGCTCTTTGCTGTGTCCACCTTTTTAGCCCCTCCATCCCTCTACTCCCTGAATTCCACCCATACTTAATTAGCAATTCCTGAAACATTACTGGCTCTCTCACATTTCTTAGCAACATCTCAGGCAGCACCCATTGCTTTGTAGTCACTTTTAAGCATTAGAACGCTTTCATATTCATATGTGAACAACCCAGATTTTATCGTCTAATTCACTGTCAAGCTTTTTCCCCTTCCTCTGCTAAGGATATCAGCCCAGGGACCTAGAGCGGAGAAGGGGTGTGGTTTGCTCTTTCATGCTGTATCCTTCTCTTTCCTGTGCTTCTATTCTCTCCAGAGTCCAGTAAAGAAGGAAAGAGAAGGGGTGGAGTCTCTCATAAGTTGAAGTTGTAATCTAGCTGTTGGTGAGCTCTCTGAGGCAGATGCTCACGTGCATGTCACACCCTTTCCCCCTCTCATCTGGGACCTCTGAGATGCACCGAATGCTAACGTAGGTTACATCTCCCTGACTGATTTACAGCAGGATGACCCACTCAGCACCTTTCTGTTGGGATAGTCTCATATTGGTAAAGCCTTCTTGGGCAGGAGTCTTTTAAGATGTCTTGAAAGAGATGCTGGATGTAAATCTCAGCTACACAAATACAGATCTCTCATCTAAAGCATAATTGTCAATACAGTTTATTTTACCATTGCTCTTCTTGTCCTGAACGTGATGAAATTAGGTAGAATCTAAAGAATGATTTGAATATATGGACCTGACAGAGAAGTGGAAATAGTCCTGTGTGGGACTCAGTAAGTGACCTCTGGCTGGATACATTTCCAAACCTTGGTCTTCTTAACATTCAGATGAACAAGTATATACACAGTCATTCTACCACTGGTTAGCTGTGTGAAGTAATAGTTACTTGATCTCTCTGGAACTCAGCTTCATCATCCATAAAATGATGCAGTTGACTTTCTAAGTTAATGTTTAGCTGTAATAGCCTGTGATTCCCTTTGATTCTCTGTCTCCCTCTCTATTTCTTGGATGCATCATGGAGATTGGGCTTTGCAAGGTTGAACTCCTTTGCTTTACTCTTTCTACAAGATGGCACTTTCAGCACTCTGAAACATTGGTTTTGAAATTTTATATTGAATTATTAATGAAATACTATTAATGGAGAGTAAGCTAGAACATAGTGGGGAGGCAAAGAAGCATGAAGATCTCAAATAGAGAATAGCCCTGTCTGCCAGTGACAGGGTGGCCACTAGAGATGAAGAGAGGAGCTTGGCAGCGTGTACCAGGCATGCCTGCTCTGGGTCTTGGAAAACAGAGGCTGCTCAGTAGAAGAGGTGCTGTATTTTCCTGACAAGGTTTCTGCCCAGAGAGGATGTACATAACTCAGCCCTGGGCCTTTCTGTGAGCTCTACCAAATCCGACAGGCAAGTAACAAAACACTGAAAAGAAAGTAATGTCAGTCCAGCCTAGCGACAGCCAATACTGCACCTTAATTACTCTACCTCATGACAAAAGCTATCTATCAAGCTTGCAATAAAGTGGTTTTAAAGTCAGAAGTTTATGTGCCAGCCAGTCAGAGGCTGTAATTTTTGGGGCATTGGCTTAAAGGGACATAAACTTAAATGAAAACAAATTGGAGAGCTGAGCAACTTTACATACGCACAATAGCTCCATCCATTTTGTCTTTGGTTCTTTCTAATTTCCACACCATGCCCTTGCACCCATGTTTCTAGTCAATTACAACATGTCATCCAAACCAAGATCCCACCCTGGAGCCAAAAGGGAGACGTTCAGTCTTAATTCATTTAATCCATTTTCTCAACAAATATTTATTGTATTAAATGAGTATAGTTGAAAAGAAGGCTGAGGAGGCCTGGAGGAATTCATTCATTTATTCAACAAGTATTTATTGAATACCTACTGTGTGCCAGATATTGACTGGGGAGCTAGGCATGGTGGTGGTGAACAGGATAGCAGAGAACTCTTCTCTCATGGAGCTCACATATGTATAAATGAGAACATGTATAAATGAGGAAATATGGGTAGTGATAAATGACAATGGTTGGAGGGAAGGATAGGAAGGCTAGAAGAGGCGTGTGAAGATTGGGGAGCAGAGAGTTCTAAATGAAGGGAAGCAGCTTTTGCAAAAGCACTAGAGCAGGAATAAACTTGGCGTATCTGGTGAATGAAAAAATGGGTCAGTGTGACTGGAGTGGGAAAGAGTAGAAACAGACAAGATCAGAGAGGTAGGCAAGGGCCAGGTCGAGAAGGGCCTTGTGGGTCAGGATGAAGAGTGTGTATTTTATTCTAAGTACAGTGTGGGCCATTGGAGAGCTTTAGGCAGGGAACTTGACCAACACTTCATTGAACAGGAAGGAATAGAAAAAATTTTTGCAAAAGAAGAGGCATTAATTACTTAACAATTGGTTAATTAAAGAAGCATTTAGGGAGGACATTCAAGATGGCAGAGGAGTAAGACGTGGAGATCACCTTCCTCCCCACAAATACATCAAAAGTACATCTACATGTGGAACAACTCCTACAGAACACCTACTGAATGCTGGCAGAAGACCTCAGACTTCCCAAAAGGCAAGAAACTCCCCACATACCTGGGTAGGGCAAAAGAAAAAAGAAAAAAACAGACAAAAGAGTAAGGATGGGACCTGCACCAGTGGGAGGGAGATGTGAAGGAGGAAAAGTTTCCACACACTAGGAAGCCCCTTCACTGGCGGAGACAGGGGTGCTGGGCGGGGGAAGCTTTGGAGCCATGGAGTGGGGGAAGCTTCAGAGCCACAGAGGAGAGAGCAGCAAGGGGGTTGCAGAGGGCAAAGTGGAAAGATTCCCACACAGAGGATTGGTGCCGACCAGCACTCACCAGCCTGAGAGGCTTGTCTGCTCACCTGCCAGGGCGGGTGGGGGCTGGGAGCTGAGTCTCGGGCTTCGGAGGTCAGACCCCAGGGAGAGGACTGGGGTTGGCTGCGTGAACACAGCCTGAAGGGGGCTAGTGCACCACAGCTAGTCAGGAGGGAGTCCGGGAAAAGGTCTGGACTTGCCTAAAAGGTGAGAGACCATAGTTTCGGTGTGCGTGAGGAGAGGGGATTCAGAACACCACCTAAACGAGCTCCAGAGATGGGTGCGAGCTGCGCCTATCAGCACGGACACCAGAGAGGGGCATGAAACACAAACGCTGCTGCTGCAGCCACCAAGAAGCCTGTGTGCAAGCACAGGTCACTATCCACACCTCCCCTCCTGGGAGCCTGTGCAGCCCACCACTGCCAGGGTCCCATGATCCAGGGACAACTTCCCCGGGAGAACACATGGTGCACATCAGGCTGTTGCAACGTCACACCTGCCTTGGCCACTGCAGGCTCACCCCACATTCCAATTATAACTACCATACCCCTCCCTCCCCCATGCCTAAGTGAGCCAGAGCCCCCTAATCAGCCGCTCCTTTAACCCCCTCCTGTCTGGGTGAAGAACAGTTGCCCTCAGGCGACCTACATGCAGAGGTGGGGCCAAATCCAAAGCTGAGCCCCTGGGAACTGTGAGAACAGAGAAGAGAAAGGGAAATCTCTCCCAGCAGCCTCAGGAGCAGCGGATTAAATCTCCACAATCAACCTGATGTACCCTGCATCTGGGGAATACCTGAACAGACAACATATCATCCCAAAAATGAGGTGGTGGACTTTGGGAGCACCTGTAGACTTGGGTTTGCTTTCTGCGTCTCATTTGGTTCTAGTTTTATGTTTATCTTAGTTTAGTATTTAGAGCTTATTATCACTGGTAGATTGTTTATTGATTTGGTTGCTCTCTTCCTTTTTTATATATATGTATATATTTCTTTTCCTTTTTCTCTTTTTGTGAGTGTGTATGTGTATGCTTCTATCTGTGATTTTGTCTCCATAGGTTTGCTTTTACCATTTGTCCTAGGGTTCCTTCTGTCCATTTTTTTTTTAGTATAGTTTTAACGCTTGTTATCATTGGTGGATTTGTTTATTGGTTTGGTTGCTCTCTTCTTTTTTTTTAATTTTCAATTTTTAATTTTAATAACATTATTTTATTTTTTTTCTTTATTTCTTTTTTTTTTCTTTTCTCCCATTTCTTCTGAGCTGCGTGGCTGACAGGGTCTTTATGCTCTGGCCAGGTGTCAGGCCTGAGCCTCTGAGGTAGGAGAGCTGAGTTCAGGACACTGGCCCACCAGAGACCTCCTGGCCCATCGTAATATCAATTGGCAAGAGCTCTCCCAGAGATCTCTGTCTCAATGCTAAGACCTAGCTCCACTCAATGACCAGCAAGCTCCAGTGCTGGACACCCCATAGCAAACAACTAGCAAGACAGGAACGCAACCTCACCCATTAGCAGAGAGGCTGGCTAAAATCATAGTAAGTTCACAGACACCCCAAAACACACCACCAGATGCAGTCATGCCCACCAGAAAGACAAGATCAAGCCTCATCCATCAGAACACAGGCACCAGTCCCCTCCACCAGGAAGCCTACACAACCTACTGAATAAACCTTACCCACTGGGGGCAGGCACCAAAAACAACAGGAACTATGAACCTACAGCCTGTGAAAAGGAGACCCCAAACACAGTAAGTTAAGCAAAAAGAGAAGACAGAGAAATACAGAGCAGGTGAAGGAGCAATGTAAAAACCCACCAAACCAAACAAATGAAGAGGAAATAGGCAGTCTACCTGAAAAAGAATTCAGAGTAATGATAGTAAAGATGATCCAAAATTTTGGAAACAGAATGGAGAAAATAAAGAAACGTTTAACAAGGACCTAGAAGAACTAAAGAGCAAACAAACAGTGATGAACAACACAATTACCAAAATTAAAAATTCTCTAGAAGGAATCAATAGCAGAATAACTGAGGCAGAAGAATGGATAAGTGACCTGGAAGGTAAAATAGTGGAAATAACTATTGCAGGGCAGAATAAAGAAAAAAGAATGAGAAGAATTGAAGACAGTCTCAGAGACCTCTGGGACAACATTAAAGTCACCAACATTCGAATTATAGGGTCACAGAAGAAGAAGAGAAGGAGAAAGGAACTGAGAAAATATTTGAAGAGATTATAGTTGAAAACTTCCCTAATATGGGAAAGGAAATAGTCAATCAGGTCCAGGAAGTGCAGAGAGTCCCATACAGGATAAATCCAAGGAAAAACACAGCAAGAAACATATTAATCAAACTATCAAAAATTAAATACAAAGAAGAATATTAAAAGCAGCAAGGGAAAAGCAACAAGTAACATACAAGGGAATCCCCATAAGGTTAACAGCTGATCTTTCAGCAGAAACTCTGCAAGCCAGAAGGGTGTGGCAGGACATATTTAAAGTGATGAAAGGGAAAAACCTACAACCAAGATTACTCTACCCAGAAAGGATCTCATTCAGATTCGACGGAGAAATTAAAACCTTTACAGAGAAGCAAAAGCTAAGAGAATTCAGCACCACCAAACCAGCTTTACAACAAAGGCTAAACAAAGTTCTCTAGGCAGGAAACACAAGAGAAGGAAAAGATCTACAAAAACGAACCCAAAACAATTAAGAAAATGGTCATAGGAACATACATATCGATAATTACCTTAAATGAAAATGGATTAAATGCTCCAACCAAAAGACATAGACTGGCTGAATGGATACAGAAACAAGACCCATATATATGCTGTCTACAGGAGACCCACTTCAGACCTAAGAACACATACAGACTGAAAGTGAGGGGTTGGAAAAAGATATTCTATGCAAATGGAAATCAAAAGAAAGCTGGAGTAGCACTTCTTATATCAGAGAAAATAGACTTTAAAATAGACTATTACAAGAGATAAAGAAGGACACTACATAATGATCAAGGGATCCATCCAAGAAGAAGATATAACAATTGTAAATATTTATGCACCCAACATAGGAACACCTCAATACATAAGGCCAATACTAACAGCTATAAAAGGGGAAATCGACAGTAACACAATAATAGTTGGGGACTTTAACACCCCACTTTTGCCAATGGACATATCATCCAAAATGAAAATAAATAAGAAACACAAGCTTTAAATGACACATTAAACAAGATGGACTTAATTGATAATTTACATTCCATCCAAAAAGAGCAGAATACACTTTCTTCTCAAGTCCTCATGGAACATTATCCAGGATAGACCATATTTTGGATCACAATTCAAGCCTTGGTAAATTTAAGAATATTGAAATCATATCAAGTATCTTTTCTGACCACAATGCTATAAGACTAGGTATCAATTACAGGATAAAACCTGTAAAAAATACAAACACATTGAGGCTAAACAATATGCTACTAAATGACCATGAGATAACTGAAGGAATCAAAGAGGAAATAAAAAAATACCTAGAAACAAATGACAATGAAAACACAACCACCCAAAACCTATGAGATGCAGCCCAAGCAGTTCTAAGAGGGAAGTTTATAGCAATACAACCCTACCTCAAGAAACAAGAAACATCTCAAATAAACATTCTAACCTTACACCTAAAACAATTAGAGAAAGAAGAACAAAAAATCCCCAAAGTTAGCAGAAGGAAAGAAATCATCAAGATCAGATCAGAAATAAATGAAAAAGAAATGAAGGAAACAACAGCAAAGATCAGTAAGACTAAAACCTGGTTCTTTGAGAAGATAAACAAAATTGATAAACCATTAGCTAGACTCATCAAGAAGACAAGGGAGAAGACTCAACTCAACAGAATTAGAAATGAAAAAGGAGAAGTAACAGCTGACACTGCAGAAATACAAAGGATCATGAGAGATTGCTACAAGTCACTCTATGCCAATAAAATGGGCAGCCTGGAAGAAATGGACAAATTCTTAGAGAAGCACAACTTTCTGAGGCTGAACCAGGAAGAAACATAAAATATAAACAGACCAATTACAAGCACTGATATTGAAACTGTGATTAAAAGTCTTCCAACAAACAAAAGCCCAGAACCAGAGGGCTTCACAGGCAAATTCTATCAAAATTTAGAGAAGAGCTAACAGCTATGCTTCTCAAACTCTTCCAAAATACAGCAGAGGGAGGAACACTCCCAAACTCATTCTACAAGGCCACCATCACCCTGATACTAAAACCAGACAAAGATGTCACAAAAAATGAAAACTACAGGCCAATATCACTGATTAACATAGGATGCAAAAATCCTCAACAAAATACTAGCAAGTAGAATCCAACAGCACTTAAAAGGATCATACACCATGACAAAGGATTTATCTCTAAAATATACAAGCAGCTCATGCAGCTCAACATCAAAAAAACAAAAAACCCTATCCAAAAATGGGAAGAAGACCTAAATAGACATTTCTTCCAAGAAGATATACAGAATGCTAACAAACACATGAAAGGATGCTCAACGTCACTAATCATTAGGAAATGCAAATCAAATCTACAATGAGGTATCACCTCACACTGGTCAGAATGGCCATCATCAAAAAGTCTACAAACAATAAGTGCTGGAGAGTACAATCAGGAACAAGACAAGATTGCCCACTCTCACCACTGTTATTCAACCTAGTTTTGGATATTTTAGCCTCAGCAATCAGGGAAGAAAAAGAAATAAAAGGAGTCCAAATCGGAAAAGAAGAAATCAAAAAGTCTACAAACAATAAGTGCTGGAGAGGATGTAGAGAAAAGGGAACTCTCTTGCACTTTGGTGGGAATGTAAATTGATACAGCCACTATGGAGAACAGTATTGAAGTTCATTAAAAAACTAAAAATAGAACTACCATATGACCCAGCAATCCCACTACTGGGCATATACCTGGAGAAAACCATAATTCAAAAAGAGTCATGTACCACAATGTTCATTGCAGGTGTATTTACAATAGCCAGGACATGGAAACAATCTAAGTGTCCATCGACAGATGAATGGATAAAGAAGATGTGGCACATATATACAATGGAATATTATTCAGCCCTAAAAAGAAATGAAATTGAGTTATTTGTAGTGAGTTGGATGGACCTAGAGTGTGTCGTACAGAGTGAAGTAACTCAGAAAGAGGAAAACAAATACTGTATGCTAACACATATCTATGGAATCTAAAAAAAAAAAAGGTCTGAAGAACCTAGGGGCAGGACAGGAATGAAGACACAGCCATCGAGAATGGACTTGTGGACATGGGGAGGGGGAAGGTTAAGCTGGGACGAAGTGAGAGAGTGGCATGGACATATGTACACTACCAAATGTAAAACAGATAGCTAGTGGGAAGTAGCCGCATAGCACAGGGAGATCAGCTCGGTGCTTTGTGACCACCTAGAGGGGTGGGATAGGGAGGGTGAGAGGGAGATGCAAGAGGGAGGGGATATGGGGATATATGTATACGTATAGCTGATTCACTTTCTACAGCAGAAACTAACACACCCTTGTAAAGCAATTATGCTCCAATAAAGATGTTAAAAAAAGAAGCATTTATTGAATTTTCCCCATGTGCCACATGCTGATGACAGAAAAATGAATAATACACCCATGTCCTCAAGACACTTGAGGTACAGCAGTGACAGAAGGCACGTACATGAATAAGAACAACATGGCAATAGTGAGCCTTATTGGGCAAAGTCATGCGTAGTCACTGCCACCATTTTATTAACAGTGCATTGTCTCTTAAAGGAGGCTTTTCCGGATGTGGTTTTTTAATGCTACATTCTAGGTGATGGATATGCCCCTGGGTCTGCTCCCCCAGGGGAAACACAACAGTGTACGAGGTACAGTGGAACTTTATTAGACCACGTCTCTTCCCTATGTGGCTGTGAGATGGAAGCAGGTTTTCCCAGGTATCTGGGCTTCATTTCCTCTGTAAGAGCTGAAACAGTTGCTCTGTAACACTCCCTCCAGCTTTTCCAGTCTGTAACCTAGAGGATGCTTTGTCTCGGTCATTCATTTTAGGCTACGTTTCTGCCACAGTAATACAGAAGTCTAACTTTGAGCCCCAATTAAGCAAAACGTTATCTTCCACAGAAGAATTTCAATCTTCTCATTAGTAGACCCAAATTGCAAAAAAGTGTACTCAGTTGTGATTATGTATTTTGAATTTCACCAAAAAAGTTTTAAAGATTTGTTTTCTTTTTTGTATCTAAGTCCCTATATCATATCATTGATTTTGCTTCATGGCCTGCAAAGCTTACAGTGTTTATTCTTGGGCCCTTTATAAAAAAGATCGCTGACTCCTAGTTTAAGGTTGGAAAGTTGTGGAGCAGAGTGTTTCCTGGTGTGAGATCCCTGAAACCCCATTCCTGACAGATGCTCAAGGGAGAAGACAGTTCCATGGTCAAATAAAGGCCCTGACAAGTCCTGAAGTAAGACACAAAGAAATCCATAATCACAATCAAATGAAGAAACACACCTATTTCACTTTGTTTAACTCCATGTTTCCAAATGTAAATGAAGTCAGACCTTTTACTAGATGACATCCCTCAGTTGCACTTTGAACCCTGGTCCTGAGCAGGTTCCCTCACACACAACTCCTATGTTCTCCCGGCGTGCACCCTTTTTTTAAAAAAAATTTTAATAGATCTTTATTGGAGTATAATTGCTTCATAATACTGTGTTAGTTTCTGTTGCACAACAATGGAAGGGAAATCTAAACTTCAGGTTATATAGTCTTCCTCTTTTGCTGGACCAACTTTGCAGCAAACTGGGGAGCCACATCAGCTGAAATGATACTTCTTCCTTCCAGCCCTGGGAAATGTCCCTTTCTAAGGCTCCATACTGCATTCCAGTTGGAGCAGTGCAGCCTCAGGATGAGGATCTGTAGATCTATAGATGATGTAGAACGTCTGAAATTGGTTTGCCTGGTTGTGGTGAGGGGTTTGAGTCAAGTCATATGTGCTCTTGCTTCGTTTTTTTTGTGACTAACAGAGTACTCTGCAGCTTGCTGTGCTCCCCTGAGTTTCCCTGTAGGACAGTTTCAACTAATGACAGCATAATATAGCTCAGTCCACACTGCACAGGCCAGGCCAGTGCCCAGACTCCCCCCCACCCCCACCCCAAGCACCACCATTTCAATAGTAATAACTACCATCTCTTTTGGACATGTGAACCCCCTGGGTGGGTTAGGGTCCTAGCCTTTGGCAGTGGTCAGAGTGATTCACGTGGCACCTGCAGGGTCAAACTCATCAAGGGGACTTTATTAGCAGGTGTCCAACAACTGAGGCATAGATATTGGCTGAACGAATGAGTGGGTGAATAAATGCCCTTCAACCCCAGAGAGTTGCATCCCGGTGGGCAGGGACTTATGCAGTTTAGGAATTCTAGACTACTCTCTGTGCAAAGGATACTATATATAAGAGGAGATGGGGCAGGAAAATTGAACGGGCATGGGTTTGAGTCCTAGACCTACCAACCAAGCAAGGCATCATGTTGCTCAAGTTCTTTAACCTCTCGAGTGTTACTTTTCTCCCCTGTAAAACGGAGTAGTAATACCTACCTTGCTGAATTCATGTGATGATGAGGCTACCGAAGGGAATTGACATGAAAGCTAGCAAGGATCTGATACATGGTAAAAACTCAATGGATTGTAGCCATGATTATGGGTTATTAAGGGTGGGAAGCATCATCAGCCGTCATGCCGAGTCCCCTCATTCTGTAGATGAGGAGACTTGGTCAATACGGCAGTTAGTGGGAGAACACAGGTTCCCTTAGTCCTAACGTAGTGCTCTATGTAGCACATTTCTCTCTTCAGTCATCCATTAATTACTGAGGGGAAAGTCCTGATTCTGACTTTGGATATTCCCTGTAATCTTGACTTTGCTTCCAGATCCAAAGGATGGGTGCCTGGCCTCTAGTGTGCATGGGTTACACAACGTGACTTTTTAAGCACAAAGCTGAGAACATTGCCTTCCAGAAAGAGGGCCTCTCTCTTGTTGGTACCTCTCAGGTTGCCAGGCTAGGACTTGGGAACATCAGGCTCACAGATGCCTCAGACACATGACTGGGTGGCTCATCTATGCCTCAGCCCTTGGGAAGGTGAGCCGCCCTGGAGCCAGGTGCTGCCTTCTTACCACACACCTGGCTGGGGCTCGGTGAAGTGTTCACAGGAGCAACTGGAGGCAACTCGATGAGCAGCAACGTGGCAGGGAGGAGAGAAGTAGAGGCAGCAGAAGGGAAGAGAAGGAAGCTCTTGCCATAGGCTGGAGGGGGAAATTTTTTTTTCCTCCGAAAAACAGTATTACACCTGATGTCTAGATTCCTTCTCAGGCAGACCTATAAAAATCCCATTAAACACTATCTAGCAATTCCTCTTCTGGGAATTTATCCAAAGGAAACAAAAATACTAACTCCAAAAGATATCTGCACCCCCATGTTTAACACAGCATTGTTTACAGTTTTCAGGATGTGGAAGCAACCTAAGTGTCCATCAATAAATAAATGAATGGATAAAGAAAATGTGGTATACATATACAATGGAATATTTTTCAGTCATAAAAAGAAGGAAGTCTTGCCATTTGCAACAACATGGATGGACCTTGAGGGCACTATGCTAAGTGAAAGAAGTCAAAGAAAGACAGATGCTGTAGGATCTCACTTATATGTGGAATCTAAGAAAACAAAAAAGCCCCCAAACTCATAGATGCAGAGAACAAGTTGGTGGTTGCCAGAGTCAGGGGGTGGGGGAAAAGGGTGAAGGGGGTCAAAAGGTACAAAATTCCAATTGTAAAATAAATAAGTCATGGGGATACATCATGGTGACTAGAGTTAATTATACTGTGTTGCATATTTGAAAGTTGCTAAAAGAGTAGATCTTAGAAGTTCTCATCACAAGAAAAAGACTTGGTTACTGTATGGTGATGGATGTCAACTCGATTTATTGTGGTGATCATTTTGCAATATATAATCATCTAACATTATCATAAAATTAGCTACCATTAACTATCTTACTATAAAAATATTAAAAAGTATAGAGTGCAAAATAAGAAGTCTTTTCCCTCAATCTGCCCCCAAGCCAATCCCACTTAATTGAGTTTTCTTCTGTTAACAGTTTCTTATGTATTTTTCAGATAGTCATATTCATATTCTCTCTCTCTCTCTCTCTCTCTCTCTATATATATATATATATATATATATGTATATAATGTATATATAGTGTAGTAAGTACCAATTCCATAGGCATCACGGAGGCACTGACATTTAAAGTGCCATTGAAGAAGGTGAGGAAAGGAGCCAGGTAGCTCTCTGGGGGCGTCTTGGGGAGAATGCCAGGCTGATGGACCATGAAGTGCAGAGTCCTGGGTTGGGGTTGTACCTGGTGCATTTGAGGATCAGCAAAGAGGCCATGGGGTCGGAGTTGGGTGGAGTGGGGTGGAGAAGATACAAGGCTTTGTAGGTTATGGCAGGGACTTGGGCTTTTACTCTGAGTGAAATGAGCTCCTTGAGCAGAGGCAGGATGTGACCTGACTTATAGGGAGAAGTATTTGGAGGCTCTTATGTAATAACCCAGGTGAGCGATGATGGTAGCATGAGCCTCGATGGTAGTAGAGTGGAAAAATGGTTGGATCCTGGACATATTTTAGAGCAACAGCTAACTAATGTGATTTATTGTTGGACTGGTGGTGGGGTGTGAGAGAATGAGCATGTAGGTCAAATTACAGATTTGGTGGCTGAACAGCTGGAAGGATGGGGTCTCTAATTCACGGTGGGGCCAGTATTCAGAAGCAAGTCTGCTGGGCTGCAGGCCTGTGCTTCCTCCTCCACGTCTTGCCTCCTGGGCACCACACAGCCGTCCATGACACTATGCTGTGGTAAGATTCTGTGTTCCAAGGCGAAGAACAAAATTTCAGAATATTGCCTTCTATTAAGTTGGGGACTTTCTAGCCCAAATCGATTCTAGTGTCTGAGAGTGTGTTCTAGTGGCCATTTCTGGTATTTCAAAGATGCTTATTAGAACCCAGGTAATTCATCCCTAGAACTCTGGACTCACTTGTTGGGAATGTCTGCATTAGACCGTTATTCTAGAGTCTTGTGTTCCTGCTTTTGGTGATCATACTCTCTGTGCCCTGAGTTGCGCTGTGCTTTCTTGTCCATCAATTACTTTCTGTGTCTTATAATGAAAACAGTGAAGACGAATGTGCTATTTATAATTTTCTTCCTGGAGCCATTTCAATGAAAAGTTAATTAAATGTCTTGACATCCTAATTTTAATGTATTCTTTCAGTAATAGTGAGACAGTGTGAAAGCTGTAAGAATCCCCAAGTCTAAAATAAACTTATGCAAATACCTTTTCAAAATGCTACTTTATGCAGAGACAGCATTACTTAAACATGATTAGTACTTTTATGTCTTTATTAATTTTATTAATTAAAATATTGAAAAGATGAGCTTGTGATTAGGGGTGTTCAGTTAAGGCATTCTTCAAGTGTTGGATTATAGCATGGGATTGGGTGGTTGACCCTTGTGCGGCTATCTTTGCTTTAGGGCCGTGGTTCTCACATTCTGGTGGCTCTAGGGAAACACCTAAAGAGCTAAGGAAGAACACAGAGGCTCGTTGGAATAGGGCCTGGGATTTTTGTGTTTTTATTAAGTTTCCCACATGATTCTGATACCCACCAAAGTGTGAGAACCACTGCTTTAGAGCATCAAGCTGCTTTAGTGTTTTAGGTCAACGATTCTGGACTTGATAAACTAGAGGGCAAATCTGTTGTGTGTTGCCCAAGGCCACTCAGGTGCTTCAGGCATGATATCTTACTCCCTGCATTCCAAGAGTGTGAGTATGTTGTTTACAAAGTGACTGAAATCAACAGAGGCCCCCAAAACTTCATGCCTATGGCCTTTTAGGTCCATATCTTATTTCCACTGTGGGAAAGAAAGATACTCTTGGGCTTCTCAATAATAGTAACCGTGGATGAGTGAAGTACTGTTCCAAGTGCTTTATATTGAATACCTTAATTAATCCTCATAAATCCCACTGAGAGTGTATTACTATTCCCATTTTAAGGAAAAGGAAATGGAGGTACAGAGAATTTGCCCACAGCGATCCCAGCTAATTATAGGAGCTAAGATTCAAATACAGGCTGTCTGGCTCCAGAGTTTATCATTTTAGCCATTATGCTCTGCTGTCTAGCAGGATTTATGCTCCTTCCCTCTGTTATGTTGGTCTAGGAATCATAATGGGAGTGACAGAGAGATGGACACTCCAAGGGCAGTCATGCAGAGAATGGCAGAGTCCAATGGCTGGCAAAATAACAGGGAGCTCCTGGGACCCCTCCCTCGCCTGAAGAACCAGAGCCAGGTGTGGACAGAGGTGATGGTAGGGGGTATGCAGGGTAGCATTCAGTGGTGAGGCTGAACTCACTCCTTACAGGTAGCATCCATTCTGATTGGCAGTGCTACGGCATACCTGTCATCGAATGCTTTGAATATTGCTGCTGAGTGTGTGTTCCTCCCCGAGAGCCATGGCTGGCTTGGTGATAGGCCCCCTGAATTGTCATGGACCTCCTTTTAGGCCAGGAGAAGGAGAGGGCCAGTTGTTCACTAGGGCTGTTCAGATGCTGCTGGCAAGTAGCAAACTGTAAGCCCCAGGGAAGCCCCTGGGTTACAGGGAGGGAACAGGTGGAGGGCAGCAGAAGTCCGATGAATAGGATGGGTGTCATCATGATCTAGAGCAGGATTTATAAAATTTGAGTAATATAAGGATTTCTTTCAAAGGAAAAATATTACAGCATATTTCCAGTGTTAAAGGAAATTAGTCTTATTATAGTATTACTTAAATATGTTCAAACAAAACGAATTGCAAATTCCTTATTTTTAGCTGTTGTACAACTATAAAACTGAAACATTTTAGCAAAACCAAACAGAAACAAAATTACAGAAGCAATAATATTCCAATTAGTGGCACTGATTTAATGTGATGGATGCTGTTGTTTTGCTGAAACAGCCACAACTTATTGCATCTATGTGGCATTGACACTACAGGCTCTGTGGATATCGTGACCTCCACTTCATGTGTCATGGGATGACTCAGTAGTCTGTTATCCAGCTCCACTTGTCTAGAGGATCAACCGTGTGGCTTTTGCTTGTACAGCGGTGGTGATGTCCTTTGGCCTCCCCTGAGTGCAAAACCATTATTGGTCTCTGCCCAACTCCTTGGTGCCAGTGTGATCATCATGCCAAGCTTGGGTACCAATGTTGTATGGCACTTCTGGTGATTATGGGATTGATTATACAGTTGATAAAGAATATGCTTATTTCGATTTTTGTTGCGATGATTTGGGATTGCACTCCACTGAAACGTAAGCTCTCTCGGGGGGCTTTGTTTTGCACTCTGCCATATTCTTGGTGGTGAGAGTAGTGCCAAGAACAGCTCTGTCCAGTAGAAATATAATGCAGCCCATAAATACGAGCCACTTAGGTCATTTAATATTTTCTAGTAGCCACACTTTAGAAAAGTAAAAGGGAACAGGTGAAATTAACTTTAGTAGTATATTTTATTTAATCCAATGTATTTTAAATTGTGATCATTTCAACATGTAATCAACATAAAAATTACTAATGCAGCATTTTATATTTTTCTTTTTGTGTGAAGTCTTGTGTGTATTTTACATTTACAGCACATCTCAATTCAGACTAGCCACATTTTAGGTGCTCAGTAGTCTCGTGTAGCTAGAGGCTACTGTGTTGGACAGTGCAGGTATGGAAGATAATGGGTGCTCAATGAGTGAAGTAAGTCAGAAAGAGAAAAACAAATACCATATGCTAACACATATATATGGAATCTAAAAAAAAAAAGGTTCTGATGAACCTAGGGGCAGGACAGGAATAAAGACGCAGACATAGAGAATGGACTTGAGGACACGGGGAGGGGGAAGGGTAAGCTGGGATGAAGTGAGAGAGTGGCATGGATATATATACACTACCAAGTGTAAAATAGATAGCTAGTGGGAAGCAGCCGCATAGCACAGGGAGATCAGCTCGGTGCTTTGTGACCACCTAGAGGGGTGGGATAGGTAGGGTGGGAGGGAGACGCAAGAGGGAAGAGATATGGGGATATACGTATGCATATAGCTGATTCACTTTGTGATAGAGCAGAAACTAACACACCATTGTAAAGCAATTTTACTCCAATAAAGATGTTAAAAAAAAAAAGACTATTGCTTGATGCGTTAAAGAGCTTTCAGACATTCAAGATACTGTTTTCAGAAATGCTGGTGCTCCCTCTTATATTACAGTGGGGGGAAGCAGAAGAAGGTGGGGCTCCAAGTTGCTCACCTCTCACTTGAATGATTATGACATCCTCCTATCTGGTCTCGCTGTGTCCAGCCTTACTCCTGTAATTGTCCTCCCCAGGACAACCAGAGGACTTTTTCCTAAAATGAAAAGCTTATCAGACTTCCCTGGTGGTGCAGTGGTTAAGAATCCGCCTGCCAATGCAGGGGACACGGGTTCGAGCCCTGGTCCAGGAAGATCCCACTTGCCGCGGAGCAACTAAGCTCGTGCGCCACAACTACTGAGCCTGCGCTCCAGAGCCCGCGAGCCATAACTACTGAAGCCGCCGTGCCTAGAGCCCGTGCTCCACAATAAGAGAAGCCACCACAGTGAGAGGCCCGTGCACCTCAACAAGGACTGGCCCCTGCTTGCCGCAACTAGAAAAAGCCCGCACCCAGCAATGAAGACCCAAAGCAGGCCAAAATAAATACATAAATTAAAAAAAATTACTATATATGTGTGTGTATACATAAAAAAAAAAAGCTTATCAAACCACTCCCTTGCTTAAAAAAGTTCCAGTGGCTCCTCTTAGACGTTAAAATAAAGTCCAGGTTCGTTAGCATGGATTACAAGGCCCTGGATGCTCTGGCCCTCGCCCTTTTCTCTAGTGTACCCTCTCCTGCCATCCTCCTTGAGTGCCCTACCCCAGCGACATTGTCCTTCCACATGGCAGACCACCTTCGCCTTTGTGTCTTTGTACGTGCCATTTCCTATGCCTGTGACTGTCCTTCCTCCACTCTCCTTCCCCTACTCATTTCCTGTATATCCATCAGGTACAGGTTAAAATGTCACTTCCTCCAGGAAGCCCTCCCAGAACCCCATGCACTGTCTGGCTCTCTGAGTCCTGCTGCTGTGCACTACCCTAGTTGAATATTCCTCACTCTCATCTCTCATAGCAGACCCCCCTTTTCAGTAGCTGTCCCCTGCTACCCTTTGAGACCTGGGATAACTTAGGGAAGAAGATGACTGATATGGATCATGGAGGCCTGGGGGATTTTATTGTTGTCAGAAAGTATGGCCAAAAGTCTTGGGAGAAAAGGAACAGACATTTCCCACCTGATTTAAAACTATGCATTATGGGCAAGGCTTAATTAAAATGCAGAAATCCTATTCCTCATGGCAACATTTGGCAATCCCTTCCCTCTCATCACTGAAAGTATCAGAGGATTATTCAAGGGGGGCTCAGCCACCAAATGTATCCTTCCCTCAATCGGGAGATGTTGGTTAATGGAAAACTTGTGACTCGTCTGTCCTTGAGTATTGAGGGTTCCTCCCAGGTCCTCCCCTCTTCAGTTAAAATGACTCCCACTGTAATTATATTTGGCGTATGTATCAGCTAGATCAGTGGTTCTGAACCAGAGGAGCGTCTCAGAATCACTGGGGAGTTTTCCTGAAGTACATCTGTCTAATATCAGTCCTCCCCCAATTTCCCTCCAGACCCATGAATCAGAATCTCTCAAGATGGAGCCCAGGAATGTATGTTGTGAACAGGCTTCTCAGCCAACTCTGATATTTAGTCTCTGGTTAAGAATCACTGAGCTGGGGTGTAAGAAAGGCAAAATAGTCTAAAACCAAAGTCATTGCAGGTTATGACGGGTGCTTCTTTAATGAGGCGCTATAGGGGGACTAAGGGTGGTGACATTTCCTACTCCAGGAGCACAGTCTGGGAGAACTATTAGCCAAGGCAGAAATGGGCCACCTGTAGGAAAGGTGAGAGAATGCCATACCTGAGTGATCAGGCTTTCTTTGTTCCTTGTGCCGCTCATACTCTTAACTTTTTATTATTGCACAGCTGCCGACTCGATTTTACAATGCAAATAAAAGTCTGATATATTATGACACTTTGCATTTATTGTTCACCATATCTATTGAGATGAAATAGTTTATTAAAAATCGTTCTTAAACCACATTCAAATGCCTGTTGATAAGCAAGTTAATGTAGTAAGATCTGATATTCCATCTTCCTTTGGCCACGGGGCTGTAGAGCCGAGGATAAAAAGTGGTGCCTTCTCTGTATTTGGGGACAGGGGTTGGAGGAGACCCACAGTATTGGTTATCACAGTGTTTTTTATTCATTCAATAGGTACTTATTGAGGCCCTGTAACAGGTCCTGTTTCTGGCAGTAAAAGAAGATCCAAGCCCCTGCCCTGTGGAGTTTACATTTCAGTGGAAGAGACAAAAATAAGCAAAATAAATAATTACTTATATTAACTATATAGTGCTAGAGATGTGATAATGGCTATGGAGAAAAATAAAGCCTGAAAGAAGGATAGGAATTCTTGTGTGTGGAGTGGTAATGGGCAGAGGGTGGTGGTGGTAACATTCGACCATAGACCTGAAGGAGAAAAGGGGATGAGCTGTGCAGGTATCTGGGAGTAAGTTGTTCCACATGGAACAATAAGTGCAAAGCCCCTGAGGCAGGCAGCAGCATATTTGAAGTGTCTTCAGAATCACCAAACAGTGAGGATAGTGTGGAGAGAAGAGGGAAAGCAAGGTAGAAGATGAGATTAAGGAGGTAACAAGAGGCTACAGCAAGGAGTTTTGCTCTTACTCTGAGTGAGAGGAAAAGCCAGTACTCACTTTTTTTTTTTCCTGTTTCTTTACTTTTTTTTTTTTTTTACATCTTTATTGGAGTATAATTGCTTTACAATGGTGTGTTAGTTTCTGCTTTTGAGCTGAGGTATAGAAGAGACAACTTAATTTCAAAAGGATCACTCTGGTGGTGGATGGAAACTACCCTCTACACGAATCAAGGTGAAGCAAGAAGACACTTTAAGAAGCTGTTTCAATATCCCAGGTGAGTGATAGAAGTAGCATGGACCAGGGTGGCAGAAGCAGAGGTGGAGAGAAGGGGTTAGATTCTCGATATATTTTATAGTCAGAGCAGGGAAGATTTGCTGAGTATGGGTATCAGAGGGAAAGAAGAGAGTCAAGGATGAGGCAGGTCTCTGACGTGTGTACCTGGAGAGAAGGAGTGGCAGTTCGCTGGGATGAGGAAGATCATGGGGAAGCAGGGCAGGACAGTGCTCAGAAGTTCAGGAATTTGGTTTAGACCAGTTTACAAAAGCAGGTTGTCGTTCCCTTGCAGCACTGAGGTTGCTACTGCACAGGGTTACTGATTCTGAAGTCTTAATGCTACTTGTCACTTCACTAGCTCATGTCAAATGACAGTTTTTGTTGGTCGTTTTCTTGTGGGAAAGAAATTAAGATTCTCCAAAATTTTATTTCCCAATCTATAACTTTTCCTTAAAAAGAAAACTCTTTTTTACAACGTTTTCTTTAAACTTTGTATGATTAATTTCTTAACCCCTAATTTGGCTCTTTTCTTTGTGTCTAATTAAATAATTCATCTTTCTTTTCAAAGTTCCTGCTTCCAAGGAACTGGATTAATTTCTCTCTTAAGTCATTGCTTTTTAAAGAGAGTGGTCCTTCTCAGCTTTCTAAGTTGCAAGAAACAGATTCACTCCTGTTATCCTTAGCGATAAGAATTCATTGTAAGGATCACCTCTGGGGAGAGGGATTGGGGTGGGATTTTTTTTTCCAATTGATTCACTATTATATTTTTTGCATATATATATATCTCATAGGAAGAATGTAAGACTGCAGTTGAATAAATACATAAAATATAAACAAGTACATAGGCTCACAGTGACACTAAAAATAAAATAAGAAATAAAACTCATGGGTCACCATTGAAGGTTGCTAGGACACCAACTCAATATTCTGAAAACAGTAAAATGGTAAAGAAAAACAATCCAGCATTTATTCTCTCTTCCTTATATGCACCATGTTTGAATTTAATCAACTGTTAAGGATTTGTTAAGAATTCCTTATAGAAGAATTTCAGCTAAAATGCAGAAGGAATTACGAAATCATAAATAAATGGATCTAGGCCATGTTCATCAGTGGGTGGTAAAACCATTGAGTGAAAGGCAGATGTAGAACTTCATGATGGATGGACCAGGCTGACAACACCTGAACCCACTGATCCGTCAATCTCAGCATCACTTGAGGTTGGACACTTAAGGGGATAGGTATATAGGGGTTCAGTGTCTTATTCTATTTTTGTGATGTTTGAAACTTTTCATAAGATGTTTTTAAAAGACAAAAATATGTTTATACATACAAAATATTTGTATTTTTAACTACAGATAGGATCATACTCTCTATATGGCTCTGCATTTCACTTTTATTCACTGAACTGACTTTTGTGGGTTCCATATTGCTCAACTTACTGGTCTCTGGACTCTATATAGGGTGGCTTTGCTGAGAGTTTTTATTCATCAAGACTGGCCGTGAGTATAGGAGATCAAATGATCAGGGACAGACAAGAACATTTCTTCCGAGACAGGCTTGCGAAATGCACTCTGGCAAGGACCTCTTGAATCCTAAGAGGTAAAAAGAACATTTAGGTGAGAAGTGTCAGGGAAACAAAAGTATTTGAGCTGTTTCCCTGAGCAGAGAAGGGATTCAGACTGTCCATAATGCCATTTGGTGTATGTAACCTTGGGAGCTGCTTCCTACCCTTGGATCTGAAGCCCCCTCCTCAGTATCTCCAGCTGTGCTGCCAGTCAGTCAGTTTAAACCTGTTTTCCCTGGGTTCAGTCTCCAGCCTCAGCAGTTCTTCCTAGAGAGTTTGAATCTTTAGGTCTGGAGCCTGACATCCCAGAGGGTATAAACATGGCCAAACACAAGGGGCTTCAGCAGTGGACGCATATCTAAAGAGGTAGGTCTGTTGGGAGGTGTTCTGACAGGTAAATGGGGGAGAGCAGGCTGGTATGTGTGGAAAGAGCATGATCTTTGGAGTCAGGCCTGGGTTTGAATAGTGGTTTCTTTATCAGCCGTGTGTCTGTGGACAAACCGTTTAATCTCTCTGTGCTTCCATTTCACTCCTTTGTAAAATGCTGACAAAATTCCTCCTTTCTGTGGCCGTGATAGGGCTCTGTGACGCTGTGTAAGCTGAAGCCCACGGCAGTGCTTGGTGCTTGGCAGATGCTTTACAAGTGCCCAGTCTCCATTTCTCTCTTCTAAGAACGGGGCTGCTAGCTGTATCAGAAATTGTACTACAGAGACTGGAGCCTAGGAGATGAAAGTCAGGCATCTTGGCTGGGTACTGAGAGACTGGGCTATGTGGACCGAAAGCTGGTTTCTGAAAGCGACCAGATCCAGGGTGAGGCTTCTCAGAGCTGAAGACCCTGCTCAGAATTTACCACCGTTTGCCATATTGCTGGCTCCATTGCGTTTGTCTGTCTTAGCCAGGAAGCCCCAGAAAGATACGGGCCTGCAAGTCTCTTGCTCTCTGTGCTATCCTTCAGTGCCTCACGTGCCACAGGGACTTAATAACTATCTGTACACAAGTGAATTAGTGTTCATGGAAGAAACTCTAGCAAATACAAATCAGAATAGGAAAACTCACCCTTAACCTAATCCCCTGTTACTAACATTATGGGTTTTATCCTTTCGGTCCTTACACTTATAATTTACAAAACTGCGGTCATACTGTTTTATAATGTGCTTTGTGAAAATATGTTTTGAACATTTTCCCAAATTGTGTGTGGTTTCCTATAAAATCATTTTAATGGGTGCATAGTAACTTTTGTATATACATACCACGATTGTTTTTGGGCTTCCCTGGTGGCGCGGTGGTTAAGAATCTGCCTGCCAATGCAGGGGACACGGGTTTGAGCCCTGGTCTGGGAAGATCCCACATGCCGCGGAGCAACTAAGCCCGTGCGCCACAACTACTGAGCCTGTGCTCTAGAGCCTGCAAGCCACGACTAGAACCCTTGCTCCGCAACAAGAGAAACTACAGCAATGAGAAGACCGTGTACCACAATGAAGAGTAGCCCCTGCTCACCGCAACTAGAGAAAGCCCACGCGCAGCAGTGAAGACCCAGTGCAGCCAAAAATAAATACATTTATTTAAAAAAAATACCACGATTTTTATAATGAATGAATTCCTTGTCTTTAGACATTTAGGTCATTTGTGCAGTATTTTGCTGGTATAAACAGCATTGTAATGAACATCCTTGCAGATAAATCCTAGACCAAATAACTGATTAGCTTCTCCATTTGAATACCAGTTTCCTTTTACTCTTTTTTTTTTTGAGATAATTGTAGATTCACGTGCAGTTGTAAGAAATAATACAGAGAGATCCTTCAGACCCTTCACCCAGTATCCCCCAGCGGTAAGATAACATATTGCATATCTGTAGAACAATATCATAATCAGGAAATTGACACTGTTACAACCCTTCAACACCTATTTTAAGTTTTTTAGTTTGCCTTGGCCAGACACATGTTGTAGACACTGTTGGGAAGTTCTGGTTTTTCATTTTCAAAAGCATGTATCTTTCTTCTTCTGTCAACCACCCTCCTCTGCTTTTCCCCTTCCTCAGCTGAGCCCTGTTTCCTAGTTAGCCTGCCTTGATGGCTCTGTTCCAGCTGTCTTTGCACAGGTGCCTGAGTTCTAGATTCTCAGAATTCCAAGCATTAATGTTATTCAGAGCCCCTGTGAAATAAGGTCAGAGACTATTTCTTCTGCTATCAAACTGTAGCCATCTGTTGGTTTCTACGCTTAATACCAAAGCCGATAACGCCCAGGGTATCAGAGCCGGCAGGCATTATAGATACAGTCTGCTGCTAATCAAATTCACTAATTAAAACTATGAGCCAGGCTGTAAGGTTACATTTCCTTTGTTCTTATTTCAGATTCTGTGTAGTCACATTTTATATACATACGAAAGTGTGTCTGTGATGTATTAATAAAATTTCACCTTATGCACAAGTGAAATAACAAATATTTCAAAGAAAAATATCAAGAATCGTGTAATTTCAAGGATAATATGGCAGCTTGAGTGAAATAGTCGCTGTGTTTACCTTTTGCTTGAGGGGGATCCCACTTTAGCCCTGGAAATGGACAAACCCACCGTGCTTTGTCAGAACAGGAACTTCTGCAAGTGATGTTGGTTACCGTTGTGCCTTTATCTGAAAATTCACTGTTAGTATAATTGAGTCTTTTTTCGTAATCATAAAATAATATCATACATGTATTCATTAATGGGTGGTACTGATGCTGGTGCTAGTTCTAAAAATATGCCTGAAAACCAGTAACTAGAAAGGAAGGTAGATGTGATAAAACACTATTAAGACAAACATGTGCTAAGATACACTGTGCTTTTGATTTCAGAGAGAGCACTTCATGAAATATTATAGATAATGCCAAGGAAATAAAAGACTGCCTTAAAGCAAAATATGCTACAGTGGTTGTAGATTTATGTGCCAGCATCTTCATACATTATATTTATTCCAGTGGGAAAATTAGTTGTGAATTGTGCAAGTTTTGGTTTATGCAAGGTCTTGAGTAATTTATCCCTTACGTGAAATGCATCCCCCTATCCTGGATTTACCTTGTACTTTGCTCATGATTCAAGTGGTGTGTACATTTAAGATGGGAATTTGAAACTTCTTAGTCCTAGTGGAATTGAATTTCTTTTTTATTTTTACAATTTATAAATGAAAGTTTTAAGTCAGTTGCTTGAAATTCAAGGATACATTTCTCAAAGAAACAGTCATTACACGGGAACTCACATTTGTCGATTACCTACTATATATGTGTCAGCACTTTACATATTAGTTCTAATTTAATATAGTCCTTGCAACAACTCTGGGGTCTGTCACCACCTTGAATTTGTAGAAGAGGCTTCCCAGAATCAGAGAGGTGAAGTCACAGGCTCCACAAAGGTGAGGAGGCTAGGATTCAAATGTCTGATTCCAAAATCTGTGTTTTGTCTGAGAGCCCGTGGACTCTTTGGAAGTCAATATATGCCCTAAAATTATAAGCAAAATTTTGTTGGCCTGTGTATTCATTTTTCTGTGCCAAAGGCTCATGGCTTTCATCAAACATCCAAGGGGCTTGTTAATCCCTTCTAGTGTTAAACACCCCAGAACCACACCAAGATCCCTCCTAAATGACCCACAGAGCCTTACTTAACCCTAACCACATGTTAACCTTTTCAGTCAGCTATTTTAAGTGTTAATTTAACATTAACATCTTTAGGAAAATATTTCACAGTGTGCAGCTACTCTGGAACCAGGATTTCTCTCTGCCCAGCACTTCCTCTTGACAAGTTGGAGGGTAGGATAAAATCTCTTGGCTGCAGAACAAAACTTATGATGAGCCTTGAAACCCTTTTGCCCCCTGGGTTTCTAAGGCGTCCCAGACCTGTCCTCAACATTGCGCTGGGTATTTGTGCAGATGTACAAGACTACTCAAACAAAAACCCATCTGGTTTCCTATCTTCATTTGTTTTTCTCTTGTGGCATTTTTTCATGCATCACGTTGTCTTAAAATGGTTATATTTATGCCTCATCTCCCCATTCGAGTTAGAAGGCTTCTGAAAGCAGGAGCCATATTTTGTTTATCTTGGGGTTCCCTGAATGCTCAGGATCCTGTGTGACAGGGACAGAAAAACACTAAAGTGTCAGATTCACAGCAGGCTTTCTGTCCAGGTCCTGCTTCCTGTGGAGTCTTCTTTGCCTGCTGCTGTGGCTCCTGGCCTTGGTGGGGTAGCTGTGGTAATAGGTGGGAGGTACAGAATAGCGATGGTGGGGTAGAAGATCAACTTCAACTACCTGGAGAAAAAAAGGAAACAATCAAGGGGCTGGAAGAAAGGGGTGTGTGTGTGTGTGAGGAGATGAGGCTGAAGTTCAGTGCAGGCTTGTTGTTTGAAAGGAGAGGCGATGGAAGCCGCTCTGACAAGGGGGCTCTCT
This sequence comes from Neophocaena asiaeorientalis asiaeorientalis, assembly GCF_003031525.2. Taxonomy (NCBI): domain Eukaryota; kingdom Metazoa; phylum Chordata; class Mammalia; order Artiodactyla; family Phocoenidae; genus Neophocaena; species Neophocaena asiaeorientalis. The sequence goes on from NW_020172717.1 coordinate 1,800,505, forward strand.
GGGGAGAGAGATGGCGAAGAGGGTCATGGAAAATTATTCTGTGAGCCTGTGCGTCCTACCCACCCTCCATCCCATGCTTCTATCCAATTCCCTGAATTCCATTGATCTTCACGGCTTCGGGGACTAGGCTTCCTGTTACATTTAAATGTGTACTTAGGCTCATCCTGATGGGGGACATGCAGATTTATGTTAATCACACATATCTATTAAGAGCAGAGTAAATATTGAACAAATGAGCAAATTGATTCGGTTGGGCTTTCTTAAAAATGTTTGCATTTTCTTCAAATTTGAACTTAACTGTAAAGCATAGCATTTTCATAAAATTTAAACAATGTCCAAGTATGTAAAATAACAAAGCTTCCCCTACCCTTCATCTCCCCCTCTCCTTTTCCCATTCCAGGTAACCTCCGCTAATAATTTGAATTTTCTTATCAAACCTCTTTGTACAGTATTTGTCTTTCTGTGAACAAAGCCCCACAGAGTCTGGAGAAGGAAAAAACCTCTTCTGGTAGTATGAAGTCTAAATAGTGACAGCCATAGAATTTCTTCACCCAGTTTGACCAGAAAATGTAATTGCTTCTTCTGTCACACTCGAGAGACCACTTGTATCTCCCTTGCAGGAAACCATCTGCGTGAGTAGGTCTGAAGTTCAGAGGGTGTGAATGCAGAGCATCGCAGAAGGAAATCTCTTAAGTCTCTGTTGCCCTCTCCTGACCACACAGAAATTGCCTTTTCCCTCTGCCATTCATTTGGTTAAGCTACGGCTGCTCTTATGGCTGTTTTTCCTTCCTTCCTTGTTTTGTTTGACAGTGTCCTCTCAGTCAGAACATCTTAGCAAATGCTTTTCTTTGCTAAGCTTCCCAAGGCCATGTCAAAGAGAGCACCAGGAACACGTGAAATAAAAACAGCTTCTGTCACGGTGTTGATGCTGGCTGTAAATCAGCACATTCTCGAGGTTTACAAACCATGGCTGACACTCGTCAGGGGCTGCCCACATACTGGGGTGCAGACTTCCTTACAAAGTGGCATGCTTTATATTCATAGATTCCTAACACCGTCCCTGAGGCCTTTATGGGAGCACACATTGGCATGGTCTGGGCTCTTGTCTTGTTTCAACTCACTGCCTACATCCTTGTGGGGTCTTACTCTGTGTTCTTGCCTTAGATCCTTTGAACCTGCTTTGTCCTCCTTGGAATGCTCTTACCCTGCTCTCTCTGTCCCCTACTCCCATGCCCTTTTTGCAGGGCCCAGCTTAATGTAATTCCCTCAGATCCTCCAGATCAGGTTAGCTGTCTTTCCTATCTCTCTTCCCTTCCTGGTATTTTGTACTTCATCCAACACTCTTCATGCTTAGAATTTCTGGTCGATGTCTCTTTTCCTTGCTAGGAGGTAGCCTTCATGAGAGTGGGCACCGTGGCTATCTCCATCACAGCTGCATCGCCAGTGTCTTGCCCAGAACTTGGCACAGAGGAGGTGCTCAATAAATAAGTTGTCAAGTAATAGAATGAAGTAAGAACAGGGTTTTCTAAACTTGGTTAATCAGAATCACATGGAGAAACTTGGTTGCAATACAAATTCATGGGCTCCTCTACCATAGAGATTCTGGTAGCAAGTCTGGGGTAGGGTGTGGAAATGTGTTTTGTTTTAAGCACTAAGTTTGTAGTAATTTGTTATGCAGCATAGAAAACTAACGTAGTCAGCAATTGATGGAATGATGCTGTGTAACAAACCACCCCAAAATTGAATAAAAGTTTATAATGATTAGCATTTATTTTCATGCTTATGAGTCTGTAGGTGTACTGTGGCATGGCTAATGTAGGCTGGGCTCAGTTGCTGGCTATGGGTTATGTTGAGGTCTGCTTCACATATGTTGGGCTGAGAGGCAGCAGGTTCTCCTAATGGTGATCCACTGGTGCTCAGGAACCAAGTCAAAATGTACAAATTCAGGGCTTCCCTGGTGGCGCAGTGGTTGAGAGTCCGCCTGCTGATGCAGGGAACACGGGTTCGTGCCCCGGTCCGGGAAGATCCCACATGGTGTGGAGCGGCTGGGCCTGTGAGCCATGGCCGCTGAGCCTGCGCATCCGGAGCCTGTGCTCCGCAACGGGAGAGGCCACAACAGTGAGAGGCCCATGTACCCAAAAAAAAAAAAAAAAAAATGTACAAATTCATCTAATACATATACTTGTGTCACATCCCTAACATTTCATTGACCAAAGCCAGTCATATGGCTTTCCAACATCAACGGGAAATGAATATTTTCTGATCAATAATAAAAAGTATAAAAGTTTGTCTGGCCTCTTAGTTTTGTCTAAGGTATCCTCATGTATACCAGCTCATTCTATTCTCCCTGAAATCTTATGAAGAAGGCAGAAGAACTTTTTTAAACTTCATTTTCATTTGAGGAGAGAAGGGTTCAGATTGGTTAAGGGAGATTCTTACTATCACATGGCTGGTTTCTGTCAGAGATATGACTATAAGGAAAGGCTTTTCCACGTTTTGTCTAGTGCTCTTCCCACGGCAGGGATTTCTGAGATATAGTCGATCTGTGTTAGTAGTGCATAACAGCAATCTAAGTGTTTTAAGAGCCATGCAAGTATTTTAAGCCATTCTGAATGGTTCACTTCCCTGAATGCCCTGATCCCTCATCCCAGGTCTTTGTGCTGGTCATTCCTTTGTCTGTAATGGTTTTCCCTACTCTTCCCAACTCACAATGTTCCTAAACCTAACACCTCTACTTACTGTTCAGCTCGCTGATCTCAGCTTAAACTTGCACTTCTTCGAGAAACCTTCCTTGGCTTATGCTTTTTCCATCTTCTGCCATCATGCCCTCCCATCATCTCTCTATTGTAGCACTTAACTCACTGCGTTAGTTACCTGCCTGCCCCCTGGACTGTCAGTGCCCTGAAGACAGGAGCTATGCTATGCCTCCTTTTCACTGCCATGCATTGCAGCGTCTAGGACGTAGTAGACAATAGTGTTTGTTTACTGATTGATTAATGTTTTCTTCTTGGGGTCTCAGAAGCCACAGATGCTACTATTTATCTGTGAGTGACACCCTGCTCTAATGATTTTATAGTATTGTTTTATTTTTTGATACTTTGCATAATCTGGCTTTATTCCCCCCCCCCAACTGTTAAATAAAACCTGGATAATTCTTAAGAGCGAATGGGGCCAACTAGCAATTTTTAAATAACTTTTGAAGTCTCCTAGACAAAGAATAATAGAATCTTTGGTGCTGGGTGTGGTATGAAAGTTCAGCTACCCTGGTTCTTGGCAAGAACCAGGGCCTTAGGCCAGATCACGAAAGTCCTGGAAGGTCACATTCAGACATTTAAACCTAACCTGCAGGCACTGGGGAGTCACAGTGCTTTTGAGAGGAGATTGACATGGTCACATGAGTGTTCTAGGGAGTTCTAAATATATGAGCAAGGGTGAATGAGGGATATCCATGAGAAGCTGTTGTCCTGTTAAGAAATCCTGTTGGCTTAGACAGGGTGATGGTGGTGGGAAAGGAGAGGAGAGAGAGATTTAGAGATAGTGAAACACACTTACTGGAACTTGGTGACTTTTGGATAGGGGTGTGAAGTCCCTGCCTGCCTGAGGCATTCTGTGTTCTGCTTAAAAATAAGAAGCCCAGTCCAGAAGTCTGTAACCTAAAGAGAGCAGCTCTCATCTGTGGTGGAAACAGAATGGCCTTTGGAATCAGAGGCAAGTTACTTAACTTCTCTGAATTTCAGAATACACAATGAGCAAATCAAAATGTCCCTCGAAATCAAATGAGATAGATGTGTAAATGGCATCAGTGGGTGGTAACCAACATTAAACATTCTGAAATATAACCCCCCCACCCCCTGAACTCGTTTGTATCTATTAAAAGACGGGAATAAAGACACAGACCTACTAGAGAATGGACTTGAGGATATCGGGAGGGGGAAGGGTAAGCTGTGACAAAGTGAGAGAGTGGCATGGACATATAAACACTACCAAACGTAAAATAGATAGCTAGTGGGAAGCAGCCGCATAGCACAGGGAGATCAGCTCGGTGCTTTGCGACCACCTAGAGGGGTGGGATAGGAAAGGTGGGAGGGAGGGAGACGCAAGAGGGAAGAGATATGGGAACATATGTATATGAATAACTGATTCACTTTGTTATAAAGCAGAAACGAACACACCATTGTAAAGCAATTATACTCCAATAAAGATGTAAAAAAAAAAAAAAGTCTACTTAACCTTCATGGGGCAGCTGAAGTTCCCCATCTTCCCTGACCACTCCCACCTGAAGTAGTTCCTACCTTAATGCCCACAGCATTGTTATCTATATCTGTCACATGGTGTCTTTTAAATTTGTTTTGTTTTGTTTTGCTTTGTCTTCAATAGCTGATCGAATTGGTCATATTCTTTACACCCGAAGGATTAGTCCAAGATAGACATTCTCTTGCTTTCTTCCTTTTTATTCCCCTCTACCCCTCCAGCAACCATTTCAGTGTGTTTTAGTATATGTCTTTTTGTTCATATGTATTCTTGCAGACTATCTCTTGTGGTTCTGTGAACATATATTTTTAATTTGCTTAAGTGATATTGTGTTCTACATCTCATTCTGTTTCTTTCCTTTTCCTAAGGACTGAATTTTAATGCTGCATTCATGTTGCTATGGTATACTTTTCATTCATCACATTGGCAGCTGCATACTATTCCATGCTGGGCATCCTTCACATTTTACCTATGCATTTTTCTGATGTCAGACACCAGGGTGGCTCCAACTCCCTTTGTCATAAGTGATGCTGCAGTGAACATCCTTAAGCATGTCCCCTTATGGCAGTGGTTCTCAACTGGGGATGACTTTGCATCTCTAGGGACATTCAGCAATGTCTGGAGACATATTTGATTGTCACAACTGGGGGCAGATGCTACTGGCATCTAGTAGGTAGTGCTCCTAAACATCCCGCGGCACACAGGACAGTCCCCACAGCAAAGAGTTATTCAGTCCCACACGTCAGTATTGCTGAGGTTGAGAAACTCTGCCTTAGGAGCACCGGAGAGGATTTCTTAGGACCGATTCCCAGGGGCAGGCTTGTGGGTCACGGTGTATGTGTGTTCTCGATTTGAGCAGGTAGAAAGAGACGGGGCTGGCTGCACAGTCAGAGATCCCACCACAGTTCCCAGGCCTTCAACACCCCACATCCCTGCCAGAACTTGGATTACCCAGCTTTAAAATTTTTGCCATCTAATATGTATGAAATGACATTTATTGTTGTATTAATTTTCATTTTTCTGATTATTAAAGAGTTAGTGACACTTTCATTAACTTCTTGGGAGGCCAAAATAACACATAGTTGGAAAGCTGGGAACCTGCCATTTTGCCATTTATGAAATTTGTACCTGGTCTCTCTGAACATCAGTTTTTTTTTTTTTTTTTTTTTTTTTTTTCTT
>NW_020172717.1:1807013-1846230 GCF_003031525.2 Neophocaena asiaeorientalis asiaeorientalis
TTTTTTTTTTTTTTTTTTTTTTTTTTGCCTTATGCGGGCCTCTCACTGTTGCGGCGTCTCCCGCTGCGGAGCACAGGCTCCGGACGCGCAGGCTCAGCAGCCATGGCTCACGGGCCCACCCGCTCCGCGGCATGTGGGATCTTCCCGGACCGGGGCACGAACCCATGTTCCCCTGCATCGGCAGGCGGACTCCCAACCGCTGCGCCACCAGGGAAGCCCTGAACATCAGTTTTTTTATCTGTAAAATCTGGAATAAAAATAGTAACCTACTCATAGAGTTATTGTTATCCCATTATTATCTCATTGTCATAATAAATGAGACAATAAAAATTAAGCTCTGTCTGGCACGTAGTGAGCTGAATAGCACTAAATGAAAGTGCTATTATTTTAATGATAATACAATATGATACCTTTCTTACTTAAATTATATACCTCCCAGTACTTGACACATAAAAATGCTCCATACAGTGTTACCGAGTAAAGAGCCAAAGGCTGAAGGAAGAAGAGAGGGAGGGAGGAGGAACAGGTACTCTGATAATCTGGCCCACCTTAGAGCTGGTGATGTATTGCTTCCACAGATGCCGTAAACCTCAGGGCAGGCAAATTCAAGGTTACAAGAGACAACTCCATTCCTCTCATTTTCTGATGATAAACAGTCACAAAGACAAGAGTTTGCATCTTAAGGGCACTTTCTATTTATTAAATAAATGCCTACCAAGTTCAATGCATTTCATATACAAACACGTCATTCAGTCCTCATAACAGCCTTGTAAGGTAGATCGTTTTATCCCCATTTCACCAGAGCTTAGGTAACCTGCCCAAGCCATCTCTTTTCTTAAGTGATGAAGGATTTGATGTTGGGACTTTCTGATTCCACTTGGCCATGTTTCCTCTGGTTGAATTTAGGTGGGCTTTCAGAGAATACGTACTTTAGATGTGCAGAGGCTTACATCACAGAGAGCATGGCTGGGGGAGTCCCACATCTCACATTCTTTTGTTTACTTGCAAATGTATCAGATGTGTCTGACTGTGTGCAGGGGGTCTCTGGGGAACCTTGTATGCAGAAGCAAAAGTGTGAGAATTTCTGAGTGTTGTGTTATGAGTTCTTCTAGGGGCTCCAGCAAACAAAATACAGCAACAACATGGTGTGTACTGTAGTCAGTATTCTAATTCTGCTGTGGTTTGTACAGCTATGCACATGATCTCTGAGCTTGGTCGTGAAGCATCTCAGATTCAGTGCAAATGCCATAAGCAGCTTAGAAGTTGAGATGAATACTGTGCCACGTTTGTACTCCTGATCTTCGAGTTCCCTTTACAACTGGATTTACAAAACACCTTCATAATTCTGGTGTGCTGATGGATGTACTGTTTGCCCGATCTCCATAAAAATTGACTTCAGGAAAGGTTAATTCCGGGTTATAAAAGGACTAAATCTTTTCCTTAACAAGCTTATTTCCTGCCTAACAAATATAATGAGCTAATTAATAAACACGAGCTCAATTTGGCCACTCCTCTGAAGCTGGGAAGTCAGAGTTTTACTTCTGAGAAGTACAAAAGGCCAAGGAGAGCTTCATTATTAAGTGCTAAGTGGAGTCACCTTCCTTTGTAAACCACTCCTCTTATTTAAAGGCCAGAAGCTCAGATCTGACACCTGGGAAGTTGAGAACTTGGTGACAATACCAAAAGGAAAAAGGGATACTTAATTACTTTCTTGTACCTATCAGTTCCACAAGGAAGGCAGACCCTAGGATACTGGTATCGACACCCCGAAAATGGTGTCTTTGTGCTTCTCTTTGATAACTATAAAATGTGCTGACATGTTTCACTGCAAATTACTTCTTAAACCATTAACCATAACCTAATAAAGAGACGTTTGGGGCTTCCCTGGTGGTGCAGTGGTTGAGAGTCTGCCTGCGATGCAGGGGACACGGGTTTGTGCCCCGGTCCGGGAAGATCCCACATGCCGCAGAGTGGCTGGGCCCGTGAGCCATGGCCGCTGAGCCTGCGCGTCCGGAGCCTGTGCTCCGCAACGGGAGAGGCCACAACAGTGAGAGCAGCCGCGTAGCACAGGGAGATCAGCTTGGAGCTTTGTGACCACCTAGAGGGGTGGGATAGGGAGGGTGGGAGGGAGACGCAAGAGGGAGGGGATATGGGGATATATGTATACGTATAGCTGATTCACTTTGTGATAGAGCAGAAACTAACACACCATTGTAAAGCAGTTATACTCCAATAAAGATGTAAAAAAAAAAAAAAAGTACAGTGTGACATAACTTTGCTTCAGCATCCAGCATGTGTCAGGCAGGCTCCTCCTTAGAATGGATTCAGCATTTTTGAATCTTTTGTGAGGTGATCTAGGAGGAACCACAAATTTGGTTTTAGCACAGGATTTTTTGAAAGACCCAAGTAGTAGGATGGCTCAAGATATAAGTAATGAGGTGATAATGTAAACCTTCCCCACAGCATGGTAGCAATGCTGTTACTGCTCACACTGCCATGGCTCGTCGCAGTCTGTCTATGTGAAAGCCGCCATCAGTGGAGGGGATAAGGGAGGGTCCTGAGGCCAAAGTGAGCAGAGGGACCCATGTGAGCAAGGAATGTTCATTCCTTATCTGGCACAGCTTAGCACCAAGTCACTATGTCACTGGGGTCAAGTGAGGACATGGATTGGAAGGGCCCTGTAGCCTTGTAGAGTAGTTGTCTGGAAAGCCCTTGGAGATGGACACAGCCACACAGGAGGGCTGCCCAGCAGGTGGTGTGCAGCCTGTGAGGCTGGGGGTGGGGAAGTGAGATGGGCCACCCTGCTAGCCAGCAGTGGGGGTCTCACATTATAGAAGACCCCTGCTGCCACCACTGCCGTCCTTGGGTGCTATACACTTGAGGTGGCACCTTGGGCAGAATACAGACAGGCAAGAACTGTAGCAGGGACCCACACGTGTGGCTCAGGACTGATCTGACCCACTCATGTGTCCAACATGAGTGAGAGTCACCTCCCGATCTCCATGTCAGCACTTTTCACAGACCAGTCTTGGTTGTCCCAAGGAAGAAATACCCTGCTGGCCAGATCACTCGCTTGGAACTGGAGCTTCCCTAAGACAACCGGATTGTTGGAGCTCTCTGAATCATCTGGGGGACTCCCTGTGCAGAGCCTGGGGATAGATGGTCTGAGAGTGCCCTGAAGGGTAAAAATGGGAACTGGGACCCCTGTGGTGCTGGTTCAAGTGCAGAGGATGGCACTGCTGTCTCTGGCAGGTCCCAGGCAGCAGAGGAAGGTGCTTCTGCTAACTGATAGCCATGTAGGACCTGGTCCAGCCCTAGGGTGCTCCTCCAAAGCATGGGGGAACCCTGAGGCCTGGGTCTAAGGTGCGATGGTAGAGGAGCAAAGGGTGCACATGAACACAGCTGGAACGAGACTGAACACTGGGACCACTGGAGAAGCCTGAGAAGGACAGGGGCAAGAATGGGTGACCTTTCCGTCTGGATACTCTTTGACACGCAGGCTGCCCTGCCAAGCTCTGGGCTACTTTGAAGCTTGCATGTTGCCCCCAGGGTGTCTTTGACAATATGCTCTGACTCTGTGTATTTGCTTTTGGCTTTCTTCTTCTAGCAGTACCTAAAGAAACCTGTGTTTGCTTCCTCCATTCACGTATTCTTGGCCTCATGATTGCACCTCTATTTTCTTTGCAATAACAAGCTGTCTCCTCCAACTCGCAGTGCACATTGCTGGCGCAGGGTTCAGCAAACTTGTTCTGTAGAGGGTCAGATAATATTTTCAGCTTTGTGGGTTGCATGGTTTCTGTTGCAACTACTTGATTCTGTCATGGTGGGGTGGAAGCAGCCATAGATAGTACGTAAATAAATGGGTATGGCCGTTCTCCAGTAAAGATGTATTTACAAAAACAGGCTGGATTTGGTCTTCGGGCCATAGTTCACTGACCTTGCCCTAGAATCTAGGGTCTAAAGCAATGGCTTTCAAATGTTTTTAAGTCACAGAAAGCACATATTTTACCTTACTACCTGGTATACACACATATATAATTGAAATAGAAGTTTCATGAAACTCTCCTTATCTTTCTACTTTTGATATACTCTAAACTATTCTATTCTGTTTTGTTCCATTCTATTCCATTCCCTTTTATTCTGTTCCATTCCATTCTGTCTCATTAAAACATGCTAGTCCTGACTAATTTGATTTCATGACCCACTAAAGGTTGCAACCCACCAGTTTGAACGACAGTGCCCTGCTGGGGCTGACCTCCCTGAATGGTCCAGGAGTGGGCTGTGGCAGTCAGCACATTCTGTTTCTTTCTACCCCTGGGCCCTTCTCCCATCCAGTCAGCTAGGTATTCTGAGTTTATTTCCTTAGGTAAGGAATGGTCTACTGGTCTGCTTTGAGAAAAGAGTCAGTTCTTGGCTTTTGGCTTACAATCTAATTAAATGCAAAATTTAAAGACAAGTTCTGACCAGGAAAATGCTTTGCAGGGCCCAGTGCAAAATGACATTGTGAGGTTCTTTGTTAAAAAACCAAGTTTCTTGATGACAACAGCAGAGCATTAAGCCAAGTGTGGAGCCCTTATAAGCACCAGGCCCTGCGTGGCTGCACAGGTCCCATACACATTAAGCCAGCTCTGTGTGGAGACAACATGGTGACTTAGACAAAAACTCCTTGCCAAGCTGGGAGTAGGGAGTGAAAGGAGAGGATGTGAGGGGAGAGAGGAGAGGATGAAGGGTCTGGGCATGGAGTGATGTGCAGATCTGAGTTGATTCAAGTCTCCTAGCTTCCATTGGGCACTTCTGTGAGTGGAGCCTGAGTCAGTGCTCTGGGATCCAGTCTCCACCTGGGTGAACACCATGCTTTCCCTGCATGGCTCAGCTGTGGGAGTTGCTGTTTCTGCAGTATCAGATGGAGACTTCCCTTCTGCAGTAACCATGTGTCGCCGTTGGCCTTGGCCATGTAGCAGGAGAGATGCCCATGTGAGCTGGAGGTATGGCTTGGTCCTCCTCTCACTTAGCACTTGTTGGCAACAGCTCTCTAACATTCCTGGATGCTACTGAACCCTGAGATGCAGGAGGTGCCCTGCTCACCTAGAAGAGTGGTGCCTGTGTTTGGATGGGTGGGGTCTGTATTATTTTGCCAGGGTGTCCGTAAGAAGGTACCACAGGCTAGGTGGCTTGAATGACAGAGATGTGTTGCCTCACAGTTCTGGATGCCAGAAGCCCGAGATCAAGGTGCTGGCAGGGCTGGCTTCCTTCTGAGGGCTTTGAGGAAGCATCTGGTCCATGCTGCTCATCTGGCTTCTGGCGGTTCGTTGGCAGTCTCGGGCATTCCTTGGCTTCTGCTGCATCAGTCCCATCTGCCTTGTCTTCACATGACGTTCTCCCTATGCGCATGTGTGCGTCCAAATGTCTTCTTTTTATAAGGACACCAGTCAGATTGGATTAGGGGCTCACCCTACTCCGCTATGACCTCATCTTAACTAATTATACCTGCAATGACCCTATTTCTAAATATAGTCACTTTCTGAGGTGCTGTGTGCTAGGACATTAGCATATCAGTTTTGGAGGGTGGGGACACAATTCAACTTGTAAAAGGGCCAAAAGAAACGAGCTTGTCTTTCTCCCGAGCTACCACAATGGTGAAACATACCTCTATCAACACTTAGAACAAGCAACCCCAAGAGGGGCTGTGGCTATGGGTTATGTGCCCAGCAATTACTTGTAACCCCCCTTTCCTTGCCCACTTCCCACTGCAGAGGCTGGTATTACCCAGATTCTCAGCTTCCCCTTGCAGTTAGGGGTGGCTGTATGTCCTAGGTCTGGCTAGTGACATGTAACGGGTGGTCTCTGGGAAAGGTTTCCTTCCCAGGTGAAAGGGGAGAGAGGCCAGTGGAGAGAGATTTTTTTTTTCTGCTCTTGGAATGTTGCTGTGTGAGACTTATGCTTGATGTTGCTCTAGTTTCCTGCCACCATGAGGGAAAGGCCAGCAGAATCACAGAGCTTCACACCCAGCACTGTGACCTGCCTAAGCCCTGGACCAAATAAGGAAAGTCTCCCTCTGCACTGTGTGATATGTGAGGTATTTAAATGTCTGTATTGTATTAAGACAGTGTTGGCTAGGTATTGCCACTTGCGGCCAACGACATGCCGACTTCTATAGAAGTTCTGCAAAAAATGGTTAAATAGATGAAGGAAAATGTTGAATGTTATCATTTCTCTCAAAGCATTATAGTGTATGAAAGCAAATCAAAGGCTTTACGAAGTTCTGTTAACCCCAGTGTTTCCGAAATATTTGTAACTATGAGGCTTCTCTCGTCCATCCTCTCCCTCTCCCTCTCCCTCCCTCCCTCTCCTATGACATCTATTGATGTAACCATTGTCTTTTTTAGTATGGCAGATCTTGATGGAGCTCAGTTTGGAAAATGTTAAAAGTATGGTATCAGATATGCTCAAGCTCTCTACCAAAGCCAAAGTTTCTGACTTTTTAATGCTCTCCACACCACCTCTGTATATTACCACCAGCAGTCCATCCCTCTTCTGAGAACGGCAGCTCACTGCCCCCCACCCCACTGTGCCTCGAGGAACAGGCTGGCCCCTAACTCGGGGGCTGACTCCACTGAGGAGCTCCTTGTGCCCCTTGGGTGATCTTCCTAGATGAAGCAGTGACCTCTCGCCAACTCATTGACCCCCGTCGCTCTGCTTCTCTCAGAGACAAGCAGAAGAATGTGGGAGCCAGAGGCTGCGCTTAAACTGTCAGCTACAGAAGAGCCATTGTTGCCCTGGAGGTAGCGGAGACTAAATTCGAGGAGAACGTGTGTGCTTCCTCTCGGGGAGACAGAATGGAGCAGTTGGCCTATTAGCCAGAAAGGAGTTTCACTAGCATCAGCTGAAACAACTACAGAAAAGCAGCTTTGGTGAAAACCACTCGTTTTGTTGCTCGCATACAAAACGCCCACAATTTCCTAGCTTATGCTTTTTCATTTCTGGGCTAGCCAGGTGGAGAGTGAAGACAGCTTACGGTGCTTTATGTTTGTATTATGTTACACGTGTACAACGTTTTTCTCATCTGTCGCCTAGGGACAGTTCTCTTTGCTATCCCCTTCTCACAGAGAGGAAAATCTACCTTTTTTTTTCACCCCCTAAGACTACCAAGATTAGAATTTGCCTCTTGTGAATTGTTTAGTTCATTGAAGGGGTACCTTCACAGAGACAAATATCTCAATAACTGCAGAATGAAATTCACACGCCTCGCACAACAGGACACACTGAGTAATGGAGAGCGACTCTTGATTTGGAATTAGACCAACCAGACACTAATGCCAGGCCTCTTACCTGTGATTTTTCAGGAAGTGCCTTGAATCTCCTAAACCTCTCTGTCCTCATGTGTAGAGTAGGAAGATAGGATCTGTCCTGACCACTCTGTAGAATTGCTGTGCGGATTCCATGGAGAAGGCTGAGCTACTCATCTTGCTTATTCTTGTATCTTTAGCATTGGCATGTGATAAATATTTAATAAATGAATATTGAATGAAAGGAGAAGTGAATGTGTAAGGGTTACTGTTTCCCATGGCACTTCCAAATCTTACTGCTAGCATGTGTAGAAGTTTGCAATTATAGATGTAGTTGTTTGGTTTGTGAGATTACTGGTTTAATATTTTGATTTGACACTTGCTTAACTATAAAATCCCATACAAATATAATAACAATAACAACAATAGTACTAATATCATTTTCAATTTTAACAAGGATTATCCAGAATCTAGATAATTAATTAAAATAGAAGTTAAAAGATTACAGATTCCCTCTCTCCTGTTGTAGTCAGATGTTTGTCATAGTACAGACCCAGACCAATTCATGCCTTCTTTCCTTTCATAGCCCTCTCTGTTTATGTACAGTATACGGAATTTACAGTGTGTATAAAAGCTTCCAGAGGTTAGGTTCAGAAGATAGTAGGGATAACAGTAACTGTTAGGATACACAACTTCATTCTTTTGAATGATCCTGAAAAGAAAGTAGTGGCAATATTTCTTATTGACATGAAGGTGGAGGTTCTTGCCATTTGTTTATTAAGGTACATACTGAGCAAATATATATACTAAGCACCTTCTATGCCAGGCAGTGTGCTAGGTGTGGGGAGAAAATGGTAAGCAATACAGATACTCTTGCCTCCTATAAAGCATAGAGTCTAGTGGGGGGATAAATACTAAACACTATTTGTACAAGTAAGTCTATACGTATAAATTATACAAATATACATTATATTATATCCAATATACATATAAGACATATATGCTAGGAAGGATATTTAAACAGTGCAATAAGAAATGATAAGAGAAGGAGAGGTTTAGGTTAGGGGCAGAGAGGGCTTCTATCAAAGAGTAGAACAAGCTGAGACCTAAATGGTGAGTAGATGAAGCAGGTAAAGAAGAGGGATAAGGGCGGGAAAGTGCAAAGGCCCTGAGGTGGCCACATGACCTGCAGCATACAGAGCAGGTGATACATGGTAGAGGTAAGTCTGGAGAGGTGAGCAGGACCAGGTGATGCAGAGCTTTGTATCAAAATGAAGGATTTTAGTGGGTTTTTTTTTTTTACATAGTTTTCCCCCAGCTTTATTGAGATAAAATTGACATATAACATTGTGTAAGTTTAAGGTGTACAATGCAATGATTTGATACACATATATATTGTGAAATGATTACCACAATAAGGTTAGTTACACATCACCTCACATAATTACCTTCTTTTCTGGTGAGAACATTAAAGATCTACCCTCCCAGCAACTTTTAAGCATATAATACAGTAATGTTAATTATAGTCACCATGCTACACATTAGAGCCCTAGAATTTATTCGTCTTATATCTGGAAGTTTGTATACTTTGACCAACAGCTCCCCATTTCCCCCACCTCCCAGAACCTGGTGACCACTATACTACTCTCTGTTTCTATAAGTATGGCTTTTTCAGCATCCACATATAAGTGAGATCATAAAGGTTTTGTCTTTCTCTGTCTACCTTATTTCACTTAGCCTAGTGCCCTCAGGGTCCATTCATGTTGTCACGAATGGCAGGATTTCATTCTTTTTTATGGTTGAGTAATATTCCATTGTGTGTGTGTGTGTGTGTGTGTGTGTGTGTGTGTGTGTGTGTGTGTGTGTATATATATATACACACCACATTTTCTTTATCCATTCATCTGTTGGTGGACACTTAGGTTGCTTCCATGTCTTGGCTATTGTGAATAATGCTGCAATGAACATGGGAGTGCAGAAATCACTTTGAAATACTAATTTCATTTCCTTTGGATATATACCCAGAACTGGAATTGCTGGATCATATGGTACTCCTATTTTTAATTTTTTGAAGAACCTCCATACTGTTTTCCACAGTGGAATTGGTACATCAATTTACATTCCCACCAACAGTGTACAAGGGTTCCCTTTTCTCCACATCCTCACCAACACTTATTATTTGTTGTCTTTTTGATAATAGCCATTCTCAAAGGTGTGAGGTGACATCTCATTGTGGTTTTATCTTAACTGCAATGAGAGCCTGTTGAACAGTTTTGCATTTTTTTTTTTTTTTTTTGCGTTACGCGGGCCTCTCACTGTTCTGGCCTCTCCCGTTGCGGAGCACAGGCTCTGGACGCGCAGGCTCAGCGGCCATGGCTCACGGGCCCAGCCACTCTGCAGCATGTGGGATCTTCCCAGACCGGGGCACGAACCCGTGTCCTCTGCATCGGCAGGCGGACTCTCAACCACTGCGCCACCAGGGAAGCCCCAGTTTTACATTTTTTTAAGATTATGTTGACTGGTGTGTGGAGAATGAATTAGGGTCAAGTGAGAGTGAACAGTTCAGAGGTTATTGCTGTAAATCAGAAAAGGGATGATGGTGTTTTGGAGGAGACAGGTGAAGGTGGAGAAAAATGGAGGAATTGGAAACACTTCGGAGGAAGTGTCTCTAAGACTTGTTGAGGAATTGGGCATTTGGACATTGGAGGAGATGATGGACCATGGAAGACAGTAGATTTTGGGCCTGAGAAATTGGTTGGATGGAGGAGCTACTGGAGGAGAAGTGATTTGATGGAAAGATTTAGAAATATGAACACAGGATAACCTTTCTTTTTTTAAAAAAAAAATTAAGGCTTTATTTTTTTTAGAGCAGTTTCAGGTTCACAGCAAAATTGAAGAGAAGGTACAGAGATTTCCTATATACCCCCTGATGCCACACATGCATGGCCTCCCCAGTTTCAAACATCCCCCACCAGAGTGGTACATTTGTTGCAGTTGGTGAACCTACACTGACACAGCATAATCACCCAAAGTTCATAATTTACATTAGGTTCACTCTTGGTGTTGTACAGTTTATGGGTTTGGACAAATGTATAATGACATATATCCATCATTAGCATACAGAGTATTTTCAGAGTATGTCCTAAAAATCCTCTGTGTTCTGCCTATTCATCCCCTGCCACCCTCCTCTCTGTCCCCATTTCCACCCCCACTGCCAACCCCTGGCAACCACTGATCTTTATACTGTGTCCGTAGTTTTACTTTTCCCGGAATGTCATATAGTTGGAATCAGACAGTATGTAGCTTTTCAGATTGGCTTCTTTCACTTAGAAATATGCACTTAAGGTTCCCCCATGTTTTTCATGACTTGATAGTTCACTTCTTTTTAGCACTGAATAACATCCCATTGTCTGGATGTACCACAGTTTGTTTATCCATTCACCTACTGAGGAACATCTTGGTTA
This sequence comes from Neophocaena asiaeorientalis asiaeorientalis, assembly GCF_003031525.2. Lineage (NCBI taxonomy): Eukaryota > Metazoa > Chordata > Mammalia > Artiodactyla > Phocoenidae > Neophocaena > Neophocaena asiaeorientalis. The sequence goes on from NW_020172717.1 coordinate 1,817,764, forward strand.
CTTCCAAGTTTTGGCAATTATGAATTAATCTGCTATAAACATCCATGTGCAGGTTTTTGTGTGGACATAAGTTTTCAACTCATTTAGGTAAATACCAAGGAGCATGATTGTTGGATCATATGGTAATAGTATGTTTAATTTTGTAAGAAACCACCAAACTGTCTTCCAAAGTGGCTGTAGCATTTTGCGTTCCCACAGCAACGAAAGAGTTCCTGTTGCTCCACATGCTTGTCAGCATTTGGTGTTGTCAGTGTTCTGGATTTTGACCACTCTAATAGGTATGTAGTAGTATTGTTTTAATTTGCATTTCCCTGATGACATATGATGTGGAGCATATTTTTATATGCTTATTTGCCATCTGTATATTGTCTTTGGTGAGGTGTCAAAGCCTTTGACCTAGTTTTTTTTTTTTTAACATCTTTATTGGAGTATAATTGCTTTGCAATGTTGTGTTAGTTTCTGCTGTATTACGAAGTGAATCAGCTATACGTATACATATATCCCCATATGCCCTCCCTCTTGCATCTCCCTCCCATCCTCCTTATCCCACCCCTTTAGGTGGTCACAAAGCACCGAGCTGATCTCCCTGTGCTATGCAACTGCTTCCCACTAGCTATCTATTTTACATTTGGTAGTGTATATATGTCAATGCCACTCTCTCACTTCGTCCCAGCTTACCCTTCCCCCTCCCCGTGTCCTCAACTCCATTCTCTATGTCTGCGTCTTTATTCCTGTCCTGCCCCTAGGTTCTTCAGAACCATTTTTTTTTGGTCTAGTTTTTAATTGGGTTTTTTGTTTTCTTACTGTTGAGTTTTAAGAGTTCCTTGTATATTTTGGATAACAGTCCTTTATCAGATATGTATTTTGCAATTGTATTCTCTCAGTCTGTGGCTTATCTTCTTGTCTCTTGACATTATCATTCTCAGTGCAGAAGTTTTTACTTTTAATGAAATCCATCTTATCAATTTATTTCATGGATCCTGCCTTGGTGTTGTATCTAAAAGTTATCACTATACCCAAGATCATCTAGGTTTTTTCCTATGTTCTCTTCTAGGAGTTTTATAGTTTTGCATTTTACATTTAGGTTTGTGATTCATTTTGAGTTAATTTTTGTAAAGGGTGTGAGATCTGTGTCTAGGTGAATTATTTTGAATGTGGATGTCCAGTTGTTCCAGCACCATTTGTTGAAAAGATTACCTTTGCTCCATTGTATTGCCTCTGCTCCTTTGTTGATTATATTTATGGGGATCTATATCTGAGCTCTCTGTTCCGTTCCATTGATCTATTCCTCTATTATTTCACCAGTTCCACACTGTCATGATTACTATAACTTTATAGCAAGTCGTGAAGTCAGGTAGTGCCAGCCTTCCATCTTTGTTCTTCTTCAATATTGTGTTGGCTATTCTGGGTCTTTGCCTTTTTATATAAACTTTAGAATCAGTTTGTCAATGTCCACAAAATAACTTGCTGGGATTTTGATTGGCATTGTATTAAATCTATAGATTGACATTTTGACAAGTTGAGTCTTCCTATTCATGAGTATGGAAGTATATCCTTTCTTTAATATTTAGAAACATATCTGGATTGTTTTTCAGATTCAATTTCTCATATTTTCTAAGCAGCTGCAGAATATATTTATTGAGAAGGGAAATTTACATTTTATTTTTAAAAACAAACTTGTTTATTGGTTATGTTATGTTTGTTAGTACTTGTGATGCAGATCTTGAGACAGATAGGACTATATTAACTACCACACATTCAGTCTGTTGAGCTGTGTCAAGAGAAGTGTGGGGAAATCAGTCACACTTCATAATGAAAGCAAGTCTACTTGGCATTGACAGAGTTGCTGGTTAGATTTCTCATGTTATGAGAGATAAAGAGCAATTAAAGTGAAAATTTCTATTTACCCCTTCAGAATGTAAGGAAAATCATTAAGAGCCAATCATATTGGAAGATTTTTCACAGTGGGAAGAAAGGTTGAAGGCAGATTGTGTTCAGACCTGCCAGAATCATTCAACAGAATCTTTCCGTACTTGGCAGCATTAGGCAAATGCCAGTGGACTCCATTCATATAAGGGATATGGTACTTATTCCTTAGCTTTTGAAAGGGGCTCACAGCCCCTTTCAGTTCCACTAAAATGTTTACTTTGATGAAGAATGGTTTATTTTAATTCCTAGGCCTGTGGAATTAAATAATTAATAAGCACCTAAGATTAGTGCTTATTTTCTTGGTAGGGATAAAATACATATTCTTATGTTTCATAGAAAAAAAGATTTTACTTGAACAAAACCCATCTAACTATTTAGTGTTGGGGGCAAAGTGATAGATTCAAGAGACATCTTAAAGAGAATCAGGTAACTTCATTTCTTTGCTCGAAGTGTTAATCTGAATCAAATGACATTGAAACACATGGCTAATCATACACTGAAATGTCAAAATTGGATACCAATCCCCAGAAATTCCAATATCAACATATTTGGATCATTTAGTGAGTATATTCCAAGTTTCCCATTTGTGGATTATATGTCATAACAGTTCCACAATATCAAGCTTAAGATCTACTCTTCACCTATTGTTTATGCAATGCAAAAGTTAAATCATTGTGTAAAATATTACGTTATTTTAATATTCAGTAGGGAGATGTTGAGAATGCCATGCACATTTAAAATCTCTTAAATTATTTAACATATGAAAATCCATCTGTGTTACTGTTTACGTAAAAAGCTTTTCCTAGTTCCTTGGCAGTAGCAATTAAGCTTTATTTTTCATGTCAAAGCTTAATAATCACAAAATATGGTGCCTGTACTCAATAAATTTACTTATGAATAATACTGAATCCTTCTTGATCAATTAATTATCTTTGAAACCCTCCTCCATGGAATTTAGAAATTTCAGATTTATAAAAGGCTATTTAAGAAATAGTAACTTTAGGACAGAAAGAAAGAGAGTAAAGTTGTAGGACATTAAGCCAAGGTTAAAAATAGTTTTGCAATTCACCAGTCCTTTATTGAGAGTAAGCAGAGGTGATTACACTCAGAAATGAGAGACAATATTTATTTCATTTATTATCATTACCTGGATATATTTGTTTCCAAGAGTTGCTGTAATAAGGTACTACAACCGGGTGTCTTAAAACAACAAAAATTTATTCCTTCACAGTTCTGGAGGTTCTTAAATCAGGGTGTTGGCAGGGTTGGTTCCTTCCTGAAGACTGTAGGAGAAGATCCTTCCTTGCTTCTTCCAGCTTCTGGTGGATTCAGGTGTTCCTTGACTTGTGGTAATAAAACTCAAATCTCTGCCTCCATCTGTACAGGGCTTCTCTCCTGTGTTTCTCCTCTTCTGTGTTTTCTTTTCTTATAAAACACTTATCATTGAACTTAAAGTCTACCTGGTTAATCCAAGATGATCTCATCTAGAGATTCCTTACTTAATTACAGCTGTAAAGACCATTTTTCCAAATAAGTTCACATTCACAAGTTCTGGGACTTCAGACTTAAGAGATATCCTTTGGGGGCCACAACTCAACCCACTTCAATTGATTAAGAGCATCTTATAAATGTTAATTTTTGGTTTTGATAATTGTACTAAGATGCTAATATTAGGAAATCTGGGTGTGTTATTTTCATAACTTTCTGGTAAGTCTAAAATTATTTCAAAATGGAAAGTTAAAAAAAAAAAAGAAATAAAGCTCCTTGAACTGCACTTCAAACTTACTGAATCCTAGTCTCCAGGGGGAGGAGATGTGCATTTAATGTTAATAAGTGCTCCAGATAATCCTTATGTAGACTCAGAAATTATAATTCCCCTTTTAGAGAAAAGAAATACAGCATAAAATAACTGCCTTTTTTGTCAAGCATTGGTTACAGGAGATTTATAGGTCACAATTCAGTATATGGTTTTTACAGATGAAAGTGGATGATGCCCCTACCAGAGTTTGCATGGTGGCCCTGGGTTTGTCTAAGAGCTTGTCTAAGATTAAAACTCCAATGCTGCAACATATTTAAGTTTAACTCCTTTATAAGTGTTCGTTATTTTAGAAGTGCTAGAATCTACTCCATAATCTCTTGTGCAATGACTTGTGCTTACTTTCTTTCATGTCATGACCATTGATTGATTGTTTTTGAGGTGGGATTTCAACCATTATAGAGACAAGTGTGATTCTGCTTTACTCTAGTTCCCTAATGGTAAAATTTTCAGTTTAGGTGCTTTGAACTGCAGCCTGTCTGGGACTTAGTCCTTTCAACAACCTGATTCACTGATTATTGCAATGATTGCTTCTGCAAAGTTCCTAGCTGGAAAGTGAAAGAGTTTAAAACTCAGCCAGCTGCTTTGTGAACTTGATATTAACTGATGATCAACTGATGTTTTTATTTGAATAACTGAATTTCTGTGTGTCAATCGACTTGTAGTTCTGGTGTTTGCAAGCTGAGCTTTAACCTGCTCCAAAGGTGTGCACCATCTAAGTACACTGCCCATTTACAACCACCTTAAAAAGGCCTTGTCCACAGAAATAGAGACACAGAGGTAGAGAACAAATGTATGGACACCAAGGGGGGAAAGCAGGGGGTGGGAGGAACTGGGAGATTGGGATTGACATATATACACTAATGTGTATAAAATAGATAACTAATGAGAACCTGCTGTATAGCACAGGGAACTCCACTTCGCTGTACAGTAGAAACAATACAACATTGTAAAACAACGATACCCCCCCCCCAAAAAAAGAGAGAGAGGGAGAAAAATTAGGGTAAGAGAAAGCAGGGAAGAGATGAATCCCCCTGAGTCAGCCTGAGATAAACTTAAGACCTTCAACTGTATGCACCTTTGAATCCTGCTCTTAAATTTCAGCCATAGGTTCATTACTTACTGATCTATTTGATCACTTCTAATATCCCAGCTTGACATGTTAGTTGTTTTAAATTGCTAGGACACAAAGTTAAATTCTGTGTTTGAAGAAAACCAGCAGAAGACTTCATAGTTCTCCTCCTGGTACTTAAATGTTAATCACGAATTCTGCACTCCAATGCAGATTACAGGTAACAGTATTTTACTCACGTATAATATTCTGATGTTGAGCCTTCTTCCCTTGATGTTTATGAGCCCGGAGTTGGTGGTGTCAAAGTCTTTTCCACAGTACACAGCCTAGGATACTGCTGGGAGAGACTTATGGGGATGTCTGTTAAAAACTTCACTTTTCAGTGCCCATTACAAAATGATGATGCATACTAATTTAGGATTGAAATTAGATTATGTTAACACTTTAACATTTTGGCCATGAATGATGGCTTCTATATAAATGATTACTTTTATATTTTGAATCACCTCACATTAAATGTCATCTTCTATTTATTCATTCTTGTAGCACCCCTCCCCTCCTCTCTACCTGTCATAGTACTTTGCATACGGTAGGTGCTCCAATAAATATTGACAAATGTTTAGTAAAAAAAAAAAACCAACAAAACAGAGTGGTAGTAGAAAATTTTTGAAAACTTTCTCCTACTACAAAAAGATCATATTTTTACGGAAAGAACAAGCAATTTGCTTTTAGATATTCATAAAACTAACATTTACTGTGAACTTATTACATTCCAGATTACATTGTTCCTAGGCAACAATGATGAATGGGACCTGGTCCTTGAGCTTACAGTCAAGTTAGGGAGATGGCCGGAAGTACAGAGGTGTCACCAACTACGGTGCTACTTACATATGTCTCTAGTTTGTTCAGTCAATGCACTCTCCCCACTTCCTAGGATAAGTGTGGGCTTTCTGCATTACTACCTGTTCAAGACCCCCTGGCCCTATGGCCTTATGGATTTTCTGGAGTGTGGGGAGGTTTGATGGGATGAGTACCAAGTAATGTCTGCTGGTATGGGGGTACTGGGCAGTTGAGGGTGAGGTGAGGAGAAGGAGGGGAGAGGAGAAGGACATCCTCTCTGGTGCAGAAGAGGGATCAGGTGGTATGGACCTCGGGTGCAGGACATGGGAGGCTCTCCTTGAAGATGAAAGTTGAGCTGTCCTTGGGCAATGACTCAGTTCCAACATGACTTCCATTGGTTCTCAGGCCTCAGAGACCGCAGCTCTTTCCATCTCCTTTGCCCCAGTTGCTCCCCTTTCACGTAGTCCTCTTGAATGCTGCCCTTCCCTCTGCCATACAAATTCTCCTCTATTCTCTTCTTCCATAACAGAACTTATTGGCAAGACATCTCCTACCCTCCGATTTTTTCCTAAAACTTCCCGAGGTCAGGAATCAAACCTTCAAAGGGTCTATATTTCCTTTCATTCTTCAACTGCAGCAAAAGAGAAGACAGAACATTTCCATTTCCATATTAAAACAGATTAGTACATTGATAATCACACACTTAGACACAAATAATTATGGCAAGAAGCCAGTGAGCTTTAGTGGAGGCAGATGGAAAAGTCCATGAGGGCAAAGAGGAGGGAGCCAGATGTGAGTGCAGCCTTCCCTGGGGGAATGACGCTGGAGCTGGGTCTTGGCAGATGTGTGGGATATTATTGAGAGAGAATTCCAGGTGGAAAAAAAAAAGACTTACATGGAGCCTCAGAGGAAAGAGCTTTGGGCAGCCTGGGGTGGATTCTGTGGGGGAATGGTGGGCGCTGAGGCAGGGTGGCTTGGGAAGAGCCAGGTTGTGATCAGCTGTGTAAGATGTGCTAGGGAGTTGGGTCTTGACCTTCCAGGCAATGGGAAACTATTACCTAAATCTCACAGAGGCACCCATTCCTGCCCTCCCTCTAAATCAGTCTAGATGTTAATAGCATTCCTTAGCCTAACAATAAATTTGCGGTCGTCCTGCCAGCTTGGGCTCACCCCGAGAAGCTTGTGAGCAGCTGTCATCTAGTAAATGAACCACACGTTTAGCTGGAATGGCTCTGCGTCCTCTCATTCCTCCCAGCCTGTCTAGTTAGTCAATACTTGTATGTCAACAGAGATCTGAAGAAAAAGAAGGGAAGATAAATTAAAGTTGTTGAGTAAGATGGAGCCTTCAGAGTCGTGGAGGCCTTAGAGAGAAAAGCAAAGTCTAATCGGCATTTCTTATCCTCTTGGCTTGGCTCAGGTGATGAATGAAAATGAATTGATGGAAACACATGACAAGGCCTGGTGCTCACAGAGTGATGAACTCCTGCCATGCTGGTCAAGACAGTAAGTTTAAATCCAAAAATAGTTTTAAGATTTAAGTAATCCATTTAGAAGTAATGCTAAAACGGTTAAAATTTACCAGGAAAGACATACAAACATTAAACTTTTACCCTTTTTGGATATCATCTTGGGAGATATTTATCCTTTCAGGTCTCACTTTATCTACACAGTTTCTGTCTTGAAACCATCTTGGAGCCTTGCAGGCCTGACCTGATGTATTTACTGTGGTGAAGCTTCTGTAAATCTCGTCTGCTGATGGGTACAGCCAGCAATGGCCTAGGTGAGTTATTATGTATGTGAGAGTGAAAATGAACTGCTCACTTGAAGGTCACAAATGTTGGGAGTTACCTGAGGGCATTTTGAAAATGGCAAGTGTCTGTAACTGTGATTTCAAAAAGGACATCTCATTTAATTAAAGGCAATAGGCATCACATTAAAGTTGTAAATCATGTGCTTGGAACTGCATTTAGAATTCTGGCTGAAATTTCATTTAGGGTATTTGCCTGGACATTTGAATCTGGGTGGCATGAGAGATGCCTCTAGAGTCTATTTTTAAAGGCAGTAAGCCATCCTCTTCCATTGCAGTAACTCCTAAACTTTCCTGACAGAACTTCTCCCCAGCCTTCCCTCTGCTGTTGATTTCTCCTTTTGATGGCTGGGGGCCAGGTGCTGTCAATGTTAGGGAGAAGGCAGACATGTAGTCGACTAAGGGCCATCATTGGTGGTGGTGGGTATGAAGCCTAGGGGTAAAGAAAGAGGTATTGCTGTTTTTGTTTTTTTCCTTTTCCCTTCCATTTTCTTTCCTTTCTTCTTTCTTTATTTCTGTCCTCTGCCACTTCAAAATCAACATTTATCAAATGGAGTGAGGGAGACCTGATTTGTAATTCACGTAAATTCATGATGGTTTTGTGGGCCTTGGGAAGCTGAGATTCATATATTGCACTAAAAACATTGCAGGTTCTGCCCTTATTTAGCATCCTGGCATCTTATAATCTCACATGCCTGGGCTCACGCTTGCCATTTGGATTCAGTAATTTTGAGTGAGGGAGCCCAGAAATCTGACTTTTAAATGGACATTCCAGGTGATTATTTTTTAATAGAATGTTTATTTATTAAAATTTTTATTATTATAGAAAAATTCAAGTAGCCACAAAAATAGAGTAATGAACTTCCATGCATCCATCACCCACTTCCATCAATTATCAATATTTTTCATTTCATTTATGTACCCATTAAAAATTTTTCCCTTATATGTTTTAAAACCAATCCAGACAGCAGGTTATTTCATGAGTAAATATTTAACTATTCATCTCCAACAAATGTTTTTGTTTGTACCTACCACTATGGCATGTCATACCAAACAAAATTAGTAATTCTATAATATCAGTTAATACTCAATCCATTTTCAAATTTTTCTATGTCAAAAATGACTATGGTTGGCTTGTTTAAATCTATTCAAACTAGGGTTTTACATTACAGTTGGATGTTCTTTGTCCTAAATCTGTTTATTCTGTGTGACTCCCCAGTTTTTTAAGACATTGATTGGTTAGAGACCTTCTCCAAATTTAATGTGCATGTGAATCACCTGTGGATCTTGTTTAAATGCTGAGGCTGACCCAGCAGATCTGAGTTAGGTCTGAGATTCTACATTTCTAACCATCTTTCAGGTGATGCTGAAGCTGCTGAGGGCTGGGGAGACAGGGGGCCATACTTTGAGTAGCAAGGCTATAAGAATGTCCCACGTTCTGGATTTGGCTGAGTCCACCCCTTGGTGTTGTAGAATTTGTTCTAACCCCTGTGTTGTCTATAAATGGGAGTTAGATTTTAGATATAGAGGCTTGATTTAGATTCAGTTTCAATTTTTAAAAATTTGGCAAGAATTTTTTAGTACTTGAAGTCATCTACTTATTGTATCATATATTTTATCATATAAAGAGACATGCAATGCTCTATTATTCCATTTTTAGTGATGCCAAGGTTGATCAATGGGTTAAATCCGAAGTGATTCTGGTTCAGAAGTTCCATGAATGAGAAAATGAGGAACTGCCTTGAAATCAGATTTTGGTTAAAAATGGTGGCAATATCATCTGTTTATTATGTGCTTATTATGTGTCAGGCACTATTTTAAGTATTTAAATATATTAAATTACTTAATTCTAACAGTAACCCTAGGAGGTAGGTACTAATATTAGTTCCCCATTTAAAATAGGGAAACTGAGTCTTGGAGGAGATGTTAACTAACTTGCCTAAGATCACACAGCAAGTAGCTGGCAAAGCAGGTTTCAAATCTAAGCAGTTGGGTGCTATTTGCTGCCTATCAATTAAAATACGAAAGTCTTGGGGGTGAGGGTAGCTATTGTTTATACCACCTGGTCTGACTAGTTGGCCCATTTATATTCTGCAAGCTGGTATCAATTTATACACATTCATATAAACAGATTCCCCTTGTCTTTTCCAGAGTAGGTTTTGATAAGGGGGGAGGAGAAAGATGGCAGTGAAGTTGGAAGTGGAAGAATAAATAGGAAAGAATTAAGCAAGAGGGTAGGAGAAGCAGAGAGGAAAGGGGGACACTCAGTGCTGAGAAGGATAGGATATAGGTCACGTCTACCTAATTCAAATCCGTTGATATCTCAGACCATGCCCTGACCTGCTGTGTAAATCAGCCAGCTGCAAAGTTAGAGGGAACACAGTCCACATAAGACCACTCTTACTTCTGGAATTAACTGTGAGTTTGCAGGGAGTTCCAAAACCACCCTCATGTCTGATAACTTTCTAAAGGGACTCACAGAACCCACTGAAACCATACTTGCATTTATGGTTTACTACAGGGAAGGTTACAGATTAAAATCAGCCAAGGGAAAAGATGCACAGGGAGGACAGAGTCCAGGAAAAGAACCCAACATGGAACTTGAGTCATCCTCTCTCCATGGAGTCAGGATAGTATTATTCTTCTGGCATCCACGTGTGACAATACACATGGAGTAGGGAAGCTCACATGAGTCTCGGCATTCAGAGTTTTCAGGGGCTTCCATCATGCAGGTGTGATTGATTGCTCACAGGGTTGATCTCACTCTCTGATCCTCAGCCCTTCTGGAGGTTGACTAGCACCGCTGATACCAAAGCCCCAATCCTAAAGCGTAGTGTTAATACCTAATGTGGCCAGCCTCCACCCTGTGGCTATCTGGTGTGGCCAGCACTTACTCAAAATCACATTGTTGGGCTATCCTATGTGACCCAAGGCCAAGGCAAACAAAGATACTCCTATGAGACATGACATTCTAAGGACTTAGAGCTTATATCCCAGAATCCAAGGGCAAAGGGCAGACCTCTTTTAACCTCTTTTTGAGCAAGGTTAAATTTTTTACTATACACCTATCATTATAGCAGGAGAGGAGGCCATAACCTGCTCTCCAGGGATACCACTTGGGGTTCCTCAGGAGCCCGTTCATCCCTCCTTAGGGAGTGAAAGACCATTCTTGGGCTTGTTCCAGAGTTAGCCCAACACATGTGGGTGGGGAGAAGATGAGCCATGTGAGAGGAAGGATTTTCCTTCTTTGTGTCCCCATTCTGTTAGCACATTGGGCAAGTGGTGTGTGTAACATTGGGTGAACATTGCAAATTCTATATTTAATAAGTTAATTTTTCTCAGAGGGCCTGAGATACTAAGCCAAAGAAAACCAATGCCATAGTTGATCTTAGCAAAAATGATGAAAAGAAATGATTAGGCTTGAGCTGTGGGATTATAAAATTAATGGACATGGTGGAATCTTAGTTTTCTATTGAACCCTCAGAAAAGTGGTGATGTTGATTTTACAAATGGAATTAAAAAGAACTCAAGGTCACTTAACTCTTCCTCTTGCCTACTAGAACTTCACTTAATCATCTCAGGCAGACAGCAACCTCTCCTAATTACAGAAACTCTCAGGAGAATCTGTTAGATGGGGTTCTTTGTCACCCTATCAGAGATAACTGCAAAATGTGCGTTAACCATAGGCCACTGAGCAGATACCCCACTGCCTGCTAGGGCAGTAGCATTTCGGCACCCAGTTGGAAAGTTTTATCCTAAGCATCTGCCTTTGACCAGTGGAGGGAGCTTTGATGATGGATCCTTACCAGCAGAAATCTCGTTTTACTCATCTGCATTCTCAGTGCCCAGCTCAGGGCTTGGCAATCAGTATGCATTGCCTGAGAGCCTTCAAAAGGAACCCTGAACATTATGGTTTCTATGTAAAGACCTGCTGTGTCCAGGTTAGCCTTAATTTGGAAAACTCTTTTTAAAAACGTGTTTTATTAGTTACTGAAGTAATCCAGACTATGCAGAAAAAAAACAAATGGACAAAGTTAAAACAAAACAGGAAGGCTGTCATGGCATAAAATGTTGGGAAATAGTAATTTTAATTTGTTCTCAAGGTGCTGAAGTATCACTGCAATAATAGCCAGTTGAGGGGCTGATGGGAAGAAAAAGAGGAGAGAATGAAGAAATTAATAACATAATGAACATAATAGAATTATTAATAAAATGTATTAGATTAAAATAACAATTATTATTTATTTATTTTTAGTTTTAAGAAACCTATTAAGTGATGGGGCATTTTAGCCTTCTTGGTCCTTTTATTTAAAAAAAAATTTTATTGAAATATTTCACATGTAAATGAAATCATACAGTATTTTTCTTTCTTTGTCTGATTTATTTCACTTAGCATAGTACCCTCTAGATCCATCCATGTTGTTGCAAATGGCAAGATTTTTTTTTATGGCTTAGTAGTATTCAGTTCAATCTTTTTATGGTTTAGTAGTATTCATCTTCTTTATCCATTTGTCTATCTATGGACACTTAAGTTAATTCCATATCTTGGCTATTGGAAATAATGCTGCAGTGGACATTGGAGTGCATATACCATTTTGAATTAGTGTTTTTTGTTTCCTTTGGGTAAATACCCAGGATTGGAATTGCAGGATCATATGGTAGTTCTATTTTTATTTTTTATTTATTTTTAAATTTTTTATTTTCTGCTCTCTGAAATTTTATTTTTACATAACCATAATTACTTACTAATGGATATATGTGCCTGTTGGGCACTGCACAAGTTTTTTAAAAAATTTTTATTGGGATGTAATTGATTTACAATGTCATGTTAGTTTCAGGTGTACAGCAAAGTGAATCTGTTATACAAATACATTTACCCACTCTTTTTTAGATTCTTTTCCCATATAGGCCATTACAGAGTATTAGGTAGAGTTCCCTGTGCTATACAGCAGGTCCTTACTAGTTATCTACTTTATATGTAGTAGTGTGCATGTGTCAATCCCAATCTTCCAATTTATCCCTCCCCCCTTACCCCCCAGTAACCATAAGTTTGTTTTCTACATCTGTAGATTCCGTATATAAGTGGTATATGATATTTGTCTTTCTCTGTCTGACTCACTTCACTCAGTATGAGAATCTCTAGGTCCATCCATGTTGCTGCAAATGGCATTATCTTGTTCTTTTTTATGGCTGAGTAATGTTCCACTGTATATATGTACCGCATCTTCTTTATCCATTCCTCTGTTGATGGACATTTAGGTTGCTTCCATGTTCTGGCTATTGTAAATAGTGCTGCAGTGAACATTGGGGTGCATGTATCTTTTCAACTTATGGTTTTCTCTGGATATATGTCCAGGATGGGATTGCTGGATCATATGGTAGCTCTATTTTTAATTTTTGAAGAATCTCCATACTGTTTTCCACCGTGGCTGCACTGGTTTACATTCCCACCAACAGTGCACAAGGTTCCCTTTTCTCCACGTCCTCGCCAACACTTGTTATTTGTTGTCCTTTTGATGATAACCATTCTAAAAGATGTGAGGTGATACTTCATTGTGGTTTTGATTTGTATCGCTGGTGATTATTGATGTTGAGATTCTTTTCACATATCTGTTGGCCATCTATATGTCTTCTTTGAAAAAATGTCTATTCAGATCCCCTCCCAATTTCTTAATTGGATTGTTTGTTTTTTTTGATGTTGAACTGTGTGAATTCCCTATATATTTTGGATATTAGCCTCTTATTAGATATATTGTTTAGAAATATCTTCTCCAATTCAATAGGCTGCCTTTTCATTTTGTGGACAGTTTCCTTTGCTGCGCACAAGTTTGTTATAGTCCCACTTGTTTATTAAAAATTTTTAAAACAGTTTTATTGAAATATGATGCACATACCATACAGTCCACCCATTTAAAGCATTAAATTCACTGTTTTTTGAAATATTTACAGATACGTGCAACTGTCACGGCAATCAGTTTTAGAATATTTTCATCATCTCAAACAGAAATTCTGTACCCTTTAATTATCATTCCCTTGTCTTCCCCTGCTTTCTCCAGCTCTAAGCAATCGCTTGTCTCGTTTCTGTCTCTGTAGATTTCCCTGTTTTGGACATTTCATATGATTGGAAGCATATAACATGTGGTCTTCTGTATCTGGCTTCTTTCACTTAGCAGAAAGCCTTCAACATTTATTTGTGCTGTAGCTTGTATCAATACTGTATTTGTATGGCTGCATAGTATTCCACTAAAACACATTTGTATAACACATTTTGTTTTCTATTTATCATCAGTTGATGGATATTTGGGTTGTTTCCATCTTTTGGCTATTATGAATAACATTGCAGAAAACATTCTTGTACAAGTTTTTGTGTGGACATACAATTTTATTTCTCTTGGGTATATACCTGGGAATGGAATTGCTGGGTCCTATGGTAACTCTATGTTTAATTGTTTGAGGGACAGCCAGACTATTTTCCAGAATGGCTGCACCAGTTTACATTTCCACCAGTAGTGTATGAGGATTCTGATTTGTCCACATCCTTGCCAAAACTTATTTTCCATTAAAAACATTTTTTTTTCTTATTATAGCCGTCCAAGTGGATGTGAAGTGGTCTTTTATTGTGGTTTTGATTTTCATTTTCTTCATGACTAATGAGGTTGGGCATCTTTTCATGTGCTTATTGGCCATTTGTATATCTTCCTTGTAGAAATGTCTATTTTTTATTTTTAATGTTTGAATATTAAGCTTCACCTGAAAAATGAGGTTGTAATGCCTAGTTGTTAATAGAACTAAGTGAAATGGTACATATAACCATTTAGTTTGTGTCCAGCTCTTAATTAATGATTCTAATTATTGTCATCACTCACAACTCTGAACCTCTGTTTCTTCATCTCTGTTGTCCTGAAAAATCTGTGATATTTTTCCTGCTATACCACAATTATAATATAAAAGTAATCACTGGCATTTAACATTAAATCATGTTCTGTGCTAAGTCCTAACGAATAGATGTATTTGATTCCTGCAAGCTGCAATCTTGATATCTGATGTTGACCCTCCCCAGCTTGAAGCATTAATGAGAGTGAAATCGAGGACATCCTGGAATTCATTCGGAGGCACAGTGTGTAACCTCAGATTCTACATGTTACAAGGATGGTATTAAAAGCCTGAAACTGGAATGTCACACCAAGAAACCTCAAGAATTAAGTATAACAAGACTTAAGTAAAACTGTAGTCATAGTTATAGATGGAAGAACAATGCCTAGCACAGCTAACTCATGTAATAATAAGAATAATCACTTGCATAGCACTTACTTTGTGCCAAGGCCTGTTATAAGCTATATATAATACACTTATTTAATCTTTACACAAAATGTGGAGTAAATGAAATGAACAAATACTTAATTACTGCCTCCCCTGTGCCAGGCCCTGTGCTAGATGCCAAAAGGACAAAGCTTCTACTTTCAAGGACTGAAGTACACTGCAGTCCTTGAAAGAGGGAAGTGACATGGCTCAAATAACCCATCAATGAATGTAGATTACACTGAGATGGGAGCCATTGAGAAATGGACATGGTGCCGGGCAAATGCATACTGGAGGGGGATTGCTTTTCTGGGGAAGTAATAACTGAGCTGAGAGATGAAAGGAGTTCATTGGTTGGGGTAGAGGAGTGAGATACAAGAGGGAAGAGCATGAGCCTATGTCCTGTGGCTGGAGGAAGCAAGGTGAAGCTGAGAAACTGAAAGGTCAGGGTGGCTGGAGTACAGAGAGCAAGGGGAGCATGTCATGAAGTGAGCAAGAGCCCTGTAAGCCTCAGGAAGGATTTTGGTCTTTATTCAGACAGCAATAGGAAATGACTAAGAGATTGTTATTAGGGGGATAACATGACTGGATTTCTGTTACTGTGGCTGCAGTGTGGGAGAAAGGGAAGGGGGCTGAAGAGGACTGGGGAGACCAGCCTAGACAAAGACTTAAGTGAGCAAGTTGGACAGGTCCACCTTAATAAGGTGGATGACTCTGCCGGCATGATTCACCTTTGTAAGGCTTGGGTATTCATCTTCCCAGTCATGCTGTGGGCTGTCTTCCAGGTGCCAGCCAGCATCTGACAGGAAAAATCAATTTTCTGGACACATATGCATATGACCCAGACACAGAGCGTGGAAATACTGAGCTCATCCAGGATTCTATTGTGTTATAAATCTGATAATGCCTGAGATATAGCTCCTATCTTGGTGCCTTTTTAGCCCTAGGCATCCTGCAGGACTTAACTTTGAGTCCATCTCTTCCTTGATTTCTTTTCCCAGCTCTCTGCCCACTTTGATCTCTCCTTCTCTGAACTCCTATCGGATTTTGTAATCTATTTCTAGTTTGGGCTTTGCAAGGTCAGGGCTTAAGAGCCTTAATTGCAGTTGGACCTCCTGCTTTCCCCAGGTGAATATACCTTTTTATGACCTCATGTTTCCAACAGCTGGGTTCTCCACAGGGAGAGTTAACTGCGAGGGATAGCAGCATCTATTTCCACTAAATGATACCCAAGAACAATAAACATTAGAATTACTTTTATTAGAATCACCGAACATAGCTTCTAGCTTATATGAATAATCACTGAGTTTAGATAGATAATTACCACTACCATTGAGATAGAGGCTTCCCCCTGCCACCCCCACTTTTGGTCTGTTCTCAATGCTGTAATGTGAATACCTAGAAAAGTGCCTGGCACATAGTAGTTGCTCGATAAATGTTGGTTGAATGCGTGAATGAATAGCTGAATGAGTGAATGGAGAACTTTCTACATGTCAAGCACTGTTCTAGGTGCTTAACTTGGATAATTTCCCTTAACCCTTATAGCAACCCTAGGAGCGGAGTTTATTATTATCCCTCTAAAGCAGTACTGACCAACAGAAATATAACATGAGTCATGTATGGGATTTCAAGTTTTATGGTATAGCTACATTTTAAAAAGTTTAAAAAAGGTGAAATTAATTTTATAGTCTATTTAAATTATCTAAAACATTTAACATGTAATCAGTATAAAATACTGATATTTTGCATTTTTTTGTGCTAACTTTTTGAAACCCAGTGTGTATCTCACAATTACAGTGCATCTGTGCTCAGAGTGGCCACAGTTCTAGTGCTCAGCAGCCACATGTGGCTCCCGGCTACCGTACTGGCGAGCAGAGCTCTAGAACTTAGGATGGTTATTTTGCTCGAAGTCCTAAGTTAGCAAGTGGCAGAACTGGACTTCAAATCTAGGCCACTTGGCTCTAGACTGTGGTCTTAATCACATGCATGATGCTTTCTAACGAGCTACCTTTAAGGGCAGACTTAAGAAACACTTAGATTTAAGGCAACTTATTAATCCTTAATCACTATCAGGGTTTCAGTAAATATAACCCAGTAAGTCTCTGAGGCATGAACACAAGGTATTCTTCCGGTTTCTGGTGAAACTTTTCTCTCATTGGCCTCTTCTGGGGCTTGCTGACTGATCTAGGACTTGAGGCCACCTTTCTGTAAAAGCCCTTCCAAGAGGATGCCTCAGGTGTGATTTCTCTCTGTGAAAGGTACCAATGGTACTAATGGTCTGTTCACTTTGCTCAGACGATTGGGAGAAAAGGAAAGCTTTTTTTTTTTTTTTCCCCTCAGGGCCCTTTATTACAGAACAAGTGATTTACCTTGAGAAAGCAAATAACATTCCAACCTGTGAATTCAGAGTTAATGAAAACAGTCTCTGTCTTTGGAAACAGTAGCTGGCAAATCTGCTCCAAGGAGTTCTCCCAAAGAGGGGGCAAGGGCCCGGCTGCTGCCAAGATGCCAGGCCACAGCCCCCAGCCCTCACCCTGATACAAAGGATCATGAGAGATTACTACAAACAACTATATGCCAATAAAATGGACAACCTGGAAGAAATGGACAAATTCTTAGAAAAGGACAATCTTCCAAGACTGAACCAGGAAGAAATAGGAAATATAAACAGACCAATCACAAGCACTGAAATTGAAATTGTGATTTAAAATCTTCCAAAAACAACAACAACAACAAAATCTTCCAACAAACAAAAGCCCAGGACCAGATGGCTTCACAGGCGAATTCTATCAAACATTTAGAGAAGAGCTAAAGCCTATCCTTCTCAAACTCTTCCAAAATGTAGCAGAGGGAGGAACACTCCCAAACTCATTCTACAAGGCCACCATCAGCCTGATACCAAAACCAGACCAAGATGTCACAAAAAAAGAAAACTACAGGCCAATATCACTGATGAACATAAATGCAAAAATCCTCAACAAACTACTAGCAAACAGAATCCAGCAGCACATTAAAAGGATCACACACCATGATCAAGTGGGGTTTATCCCAGGAATGCAAGGATTCTTCAATATATGCAAATCAATCAATTCACAAACTGAAGGATAAAAACCCATATGATCATCTCAATAGATGCAGAAAAAGCTTCTGACAAAATTCAACACCCATTTATGATAAAAACTCTCCAGAAAATGGACATAGAGGGAACCTACCTCAACATAATAAAGGCCATATATGACAAACCCACAGCCATGTCAAGAAGCACATGAAAAGATGCTCAATATCACTAATCAATAGAGAAATGCAAATCAAAACCCCAATGAGGTATCACTTCACACCGGTCAGAATGGCCAGCATCAAAAAACCTACACACAGTAAATGCTGGAGAGGGTATGAAGAAAAGGGAACCCTCTTGCACTGTTGGTGGGAATGTAAATTGATACAGCCACCATGGAGAACAGTATGGAGGTTCCTTAAAAAACTAAAGATAGAACTACCATATGACCCAGCAATCCCACTACTGGGCATATACCCGGAGAAAACCATAATTCAGAAAGACACATGAACCCCAATGTTCACTGCCGCCCTATTTACAATAGCCAGGTCACGGAAGCAACCTAAATGCCCATCGACAGACAAATGAATAAAGAAGATGTGGTACATATATACAATGGAATATTACTCAGCCATAAAAAGGAATGAAATTGAGTTATTTGTAATGAGGTAGCTGGACCTAGAGTCTATCATACAGAGTGAAGTAAATCAGAAAGAGAAAAACAAATACTGTATGCTAACACACATATATGGAATCTAAAACAACGGTACTGATGAACCTAGTGGCAGGACAGGAATAAAGACGCAGATGTAGAGAACAGACTTGAGGACACAAGTGGTGGGGGAGGGGAATCTGGGATGAAGTGAGAGAGTAGCACGGACATACATACACTACCAAATGTAAAATGGATGGCTAGTGGGAAGAAGCTGCATAGCAAAGGGAGATCAGCTCTGTTCTTTGTGACCACCGAGAGGGGTGGGATAGGGAGGGTGGGAGGGAGGCTCCAGAGGGAGGGAACATGGGGATATATGTATACTTATAGCTGATTCACTTTGTTGTACAACAGAAACTAACAGCATTGTAAAGCAATTACACTACAATAAAGATAAAACAAAAAAAAGAAATAATTACATTTATACCATTTAGTGCTCGGTCATTGTTCAGCTTTCTATTGCTGTGAAACAAACTACCACCAAATTTAGGGACTTAAAACATCCATTTTATGTATTTCGTGACTTTGTGGGTCAGGAATTTTGGAAGGGCTCAACTGGGTGATTCATCTCATGACTGGGGAAATATCTCCTTCCAGGATAGCTTCTTCATCCACGTCTGGTGCCTCAGTACTTCTTAGCCTCTCTTTCCTTCCATGTGGCATCTCATCCTGCAGGGTTTCTCCAGCATAGCTTAGGCTTCACAGAAGGGTGGTTTCATGGTGATTGCTATTCTTGCAGGGTGATCGGCTTCTAAGAGGTAGGATGCAGAAGCTGCCAGGCCAGTAAAGGGCTGTGCTTGGAACTGGCACAGTATCACTTCTGCCATGTTCTGTTAGAGCAGTCACCAGGCCCATCCAGATTCAAGGGGGTGGAGAAATAGATTCCACCTCTTGAGAGGATATGTTGAGGTCATATTGTATAAGAGCATGTGGGGTGGGAAATACTGTTGCAGTCGTCTTTGGAAAGTACTATCTGCCAGTTAAATGCCATCTTAGGTGGTGACCTTTTGTCTCATATTGTCTCTTTTCTACCATTGAGGTTACAAGAATCTTCATATGCTTTCTTTTCTCTTATTTTCTGTAGAGGCCAACAGCCCCATAATAAACACTAGCTAATTATTATTGATTTGCTGATAAAGCATCCAAAGATGAACTTATATTTGAAAATTTAGGAAAAATATAAATATTTTTATATTTATACTTTACATAAAAACTAGTTTTAGCCAAATAGTTCACTTGGTTTCCCGATTTAATTTTGTTTTTCCCTTACTGTGCCTGCTCTTCTTGCTTCTTCCTAAATCACCCTTCTAGACTCATATTATAGCCATCTCTTTCATGAGATCTTCTCCAGTTAACTCAGCCTGTGTGATCTATCCATTTTCTCTATCTTAGCCATTTGTGCTAATTACGAAGGTATTTTCTCTCAGTTCTAAACCCACCCTTCTATACCCTGCGTTGTGATATTGAGCCAGCATCTTGCAAACCAGATTTTCCTTCTGTAACTGTCTTCCTATTAGGTTCCACAATAGGGGGACACCAGAATGTAGGAATGGGAAGGAATGGACTTGCTTCTTCCTGTTTGCTTGTTTTTTCTGCCCAGTCCTCAGCAATGGTTGCTCACCCTGGCAGCAGTAGCGAGTTCTAGTTTCCAGATCAACTAGCCACAGTGTGGTCCTTCAGGTGCACGGTGTCCTCTCCCTGGGAATCTGTATCCTAGATGCACTAGGCCACTCCTCTGAGCTCCTACTACCAGCCCTGGAGGGTAGTGCTACCCCTCCCAGGGGTCTAGGTCTCAGCTCCATGGGTCCTCTTCTCTAAGTTATCTGATATCCCAACTCCTTCCTCTTGTTCCTCAGCCCTAGGGATGTTAGTTGCTTCCTGAAGTTACTATCTGTGTGTTACAGCTGCATTCCCTTTTTGTTTTCACCACCCTTCAACACCAATCTCTTTTATTAAATTTTCTCTGCTGAAATACCTAGAGTGGTCTCTGTGTTCCTGACTTGACCCTGACTTGTGCACTGTCCATAGTCTCGATTTGATAATTGTGTACTGCTTTGTGACATGTTCTATAGCTGCCCTGAATTGTTATTTACATTTTTAAGTACTATTTTCCCACATTGTCCTTGCTTCTCCACTTTATATTTTAAACTCCTTGAGACAAGAGACCATATCTCATCGTTCTTTGTGCTTTACATAACATGTATTTTACGTGGTGTTTTGTACTTAGTGAGTGTTCCTGGCTCATAGTAACTGTGTAATAAATGTTTATCAAATTTTTGAGTGGAGTTGGCAATCCAGGATAGCAGATGTGGAGTCCAAGGCAATGGTCAGGGCAAAGGGATTGATAGCTCATAGGGATGGAGATGTATCCCAGCCAAGCTGTTATTAATTGTGAGCAGCTGGTGGATGCGACACCATTATAGGATGGTTGTCTCAGGGTTGTGAGTTTGGAAGGTCACATTCTGTGTCAGCTGAAACACTTTAAACCAATATTTGAAAACACTAGGTTCCTTGAAATAATTTTACCCTCCAGTTGAGGCATTTCTTCTGGTTGACAGACTTCTAGGTTACTGAAGTCCCATATTTTATTTGTTCAGGTTAATTTTGAAACAGCTTGTTTTGAGTACACCTCTCACCAAGGTTGTGAAAATTAAACGTATTTAATTTAGATATTTTAATTTGGACTATTGAAGTGGATGTGGGATGACTTTTGCTTTGGTGTTAGTGACATTGTTTTTATATGAACTTAATAAGGAAAAAAACTCTTTACAGTTATGTTTAATGGTCTCTTTCAAGACAACATCTGTGATTGTTTATGTTTCAGCATTTTATGGTAAAGTGGAAATTACCTTGTTAAACTGGTTTCTATCTTTCCCCCAAGCAACCCAAACTTTCTGTTTTGTCAGAGTTTAATTTCTCCAAAACATTATTTTCCTGTGTTGAACTTCCAAAGCCTGTTCTTTTTCAGTTTCTCCTAGGCTCTCATATATTTAATGGAGTTGACTGAACAGTTAGTTAAGTCCTACCTGATTCTTGACTTTGCTTTGCTCACCTCACTGTGAGTTTTAATAAAACATATTTAATCATGTGTCAATGTTTGGATAATGGAGATTTTCATGATATCTTTTACTTTCTTTTGGTCAAGCAAATGTATTGGTTAATCTATGACATCGGATCACAAGATAGAAGGCATCAGAATGAACTTTTCTGATTTCTTTCTTGTTAATGGTTCTTGTCTAGACATATGTGTCATTTGGAAAAGGATTAATGGCCACATTAGCATCAACATTAATTGCAAGCCCAGCCTCCTGAAGAGGTGCCTCTCTGCTGAGTATCAAAATAAGCAGATAAAATTACAAACTCTAACCCACATGGCTTTCTTGGTATTAAAAAATACAAATTTAATCATCTCTTATATTTAGCACAATTTAAGGATCATGTTTTGTTTCATTTTGTTTTAATTATATTTTAACTTGAGGAACTACGTCCATGAAACAAAACTGATTACCATTCATCAATATGCAATTTTATGCAGGGGACTACACAATCGTCCCAGCACCTCTTCTTTTTGCCTGGAAAGGTGATTCATTTTCTGTGTTCATCAATAATTTCAATGCTTTAATAATGTTTAGTACTTTCTGATTTTAGGATCTGATTTAAAATAAATCTAATCTATTAAATATTTAGGGTGCTCACACAATTGTTTGTGAATCGGGAATTAGTAGTGTAATCCATGGAGGAGTAAATCAAGGCACAGAAGGAAACTCTATGGGCTGTTTTAAAGTTAAGAAGAGATGCCTTTATAGCTTTCAAAAGTGTTTGAAAATTAAATGTTTGATTTATAAGGGCTGTGTACACACAGGGCTCAAATTATTCATGTATCATTTGGAAAATGCAAAATGCTTAATGTTCTGACATTATGTGATAATTGCTATTCTAATATATAGTGTCTATTAAATCTTTCTGGGAGTGGGTGAGGGTGGCATTGATATACAGGAACACATGCTTTGTGTGCTAGTAAATCATTCTTCTGTTGAATTAAGGCCAAGGAGAGAGCAGTGAGTGGACCTTAAAGTGATATTACAGTATCTGGTAGTGTTCTAATCAAGAAAATATGTAGCAATGCTAGTGAAAAATGGGTAGAAACACAAAAATCCACTAAGGAGAAAATGCAATCAGAGATTTATCAGTGATGCTTTGTGCAAGGTTTCCAGAAATCATGGTCATCACTCAGGAGAGTTGCTTTTCAGGGTTGATGCCATCTTAATTCTCTCTTTTGTGTTGGTACCCCTCTGATGACATGCATTAGAATCACTGCTCTTTGGGGATGCTTATTCATTAATGAGCTAGAGTCCTCCTGGTTCTATCACTAGCCAGCTGGGTGAACTTGAACATATGGCTTCACTCTCTAAGCTTCAGTTTCCATAAATAGTCATAGCTTGTAGGATTCATATGAGTAAATGAGATAATTCGTGTCCAGCACCTAGCATTGGGTCTGGCACACAGCAGTCACTTGATACTGTTGCTATTACTGTTTACCTTCTCCAGATACCTGCCCACAGTTATTTTGACAAAGAGTGAAAGGGTGCATTGTCAAAGGGACTAGGGAAGGAATTAAGGAAGGACTACGAAATTGGTGACTTTATCGCCACAATGCCAGCGTAGCAAAACGGAACTCTTCAAGTAGGTATGAGGATGTCAAAGGCCCAAACCAAATTGTGTAGGAACTGGTTGGCTAATTTCAGTTCTGCTTTTCGAGTTGTAGAAAGGAGCATGTACTCTGGCCTCTACTGCGGAACTCACTTTCTGCCCTTGGCAATATAGAGCTCAGTACACGGGGGAAGGGGAAGTGCTCCTTAGCTATAATCAGTCTCTTTTCTTTTCTGGAAATCAGAAGTCAAGGAAGTGGGCAGTACATCTCAGTTTAGGAAGATGCTATATGCATGTGTATTGGGGGTGTCAGGGTGAGGGGTAAGAGGGGACAGATTAGGCTAGATATTCTGTGTCAGTGTTAGGATGATGAATTCATTAAGTATCTTCAAGAATAAGGAGTATTTACTCTGTTACTTACAATATAGGAGAAAACCCAAAGATGGGAAAAAAATCATGGATCCCTTATTCTTGAGGATCTTATCACCTAATGGATATAGGGTCTGAGGGGTTCCAGGAGAGAGGCCCTCACACACGCACATAGAGGGAATGACCTACCTACATATGAGGCAGGTCATGACACTACTCACACATATCTGGATTTCTTTGTACTTCTTGCCCCTTCTTTGTCCTTTGGTCCCAGGATTGTTGAAGGCCTGGCATGTTGGTCTAGGCTGATGCTACAGGGAGAGAGACCCCAGACTCCAGTGGAGCTAAGGTTACTAGCAGATCTCTTGAAACAGTGGCTCTCAAACTTTTTATCCTCAGGACCCATTTCCACTCTTAAAAATTATTGAGGACCTTGAAGAGCTTCTGTTTATGTGTTGGATCTATTGACATTTACCATGTTAGAAATTAAAATTTATTAATTCACTTAAGATAGTGCTAATAAATTCATACTTGTTAACATTAATAGCATATTTTAAGCAAAAAAATTACATTTTTCAAAACAAAATTAGAAGAGTAGCATTGTTTCACTTTTTGTTTCTAAATCTCTTTATTATTTTTTATTTTTTTGGCTGTGTCGGGTCTTCGTTGCTGCGCGCAGGCTTTCTCTAGTTGCAGCAAGTGGGGGCTACTCTTCATTGTGGTGCGCGGGCTTCTCATTGCAGTGACTTCTCTTGTGGCGGAGCACGGGCTCTAGGCGCGCAGGCTTCAGTAGTTGCAGCACACGGGCTCAGTAGTTGCGGCACGTGGGCCCTAGAGCGTGTGGGCTTCAGTAGTTGTGGCGCACGTGCTTAGTTGCTCCACAGCATGTGGGATCTTCCCGGACCAGGGCTCGAACCCATGTCCCCTGCATTGGCAGGTGGATTCCTAACCATGCATCACCAGTGAAGTCCCTAAATCTCTTTAATGTCTGGCTTAATAGAGCACAACTGGGTTCGCAGATTGGCTTCTGGACTCAGTCCATTGTGATCTCACACATTAAGTTGGCTCTGGAAAGCTCCTCTATACACTCGTGAGAGGATGTGAGTGCAAAAGGCAAATAACATCTTAGTATTAACATGAAAATAATTTTGACCTCCCAGACCCCCCTGTGATGAAGCCTGGAAAGACACTCCTTTAGCTAATTTCAAAGGAGGGAAGAAGGGGGGTTATTACCGTATAGTTTGGGGACCTTCAGGAAGTTGGCAGCCAGTGTCAGGGCTTGGAAGTAGGGCCGTGGCTCTAGAATCACAGCCCTGATTCTGCCACTTACTTACTAGCTGTGTGACTTTGGAGTTATTTAACCTCGTATGCCTTTAAAATGGAGCTCCTGAAAGGTCCTGGCTCTAACGACTGTTGTGAGTCTTAGTGAGATAATGTAGGTAAAGTGTTTAGCTGATAGTAAGTGCTCAACATTAGCTTTGTTTCTTTAGTGTTTATCACCGTTAAGGTGACAGTCTATTATGAACCTGTTTGCACATGTACCAAATGAGGCTGTTCTGGATGGTCCCAAAATGAAGATCTCACCCGGCTCTAACATTCTGTGATTTTGCTCTGAAGCCTTCCTTTCCCACATTAGAGGTGGGAACTAGCGGGGAGGTATATACAATGCTAGTGGTAAGAAAAGCACTTATTTTTCTGTTGTTTTTGATAATCAGCCACCCTTCCCTCTACCCCTCTCCTGCTAATAAATCTATTAAAAACTTTCAAGGGCTTTAAGAATAAACTTGGTGAAAAAAATTGTTGTTTTCTTGGGAAAAATTAAATTTAGCTCTTTCATTTGGAGCCAATATAGATAATAGAGCAAAGAGAAATTTAAAATTTTGTTTCCAGGTCCCATGGTATTTTCAGGTCAAGGTCATAATAGGGTTTATCTCATGTCTGAATTTAATTGAAGGGTAAATGAAATGATGCTGAGAGATTTTGCTGACTCCTCAGTTTACAAAAATACACAGACTAGGTAATAGACTTTTAATGGAAGAGGAAAGTAAGGAGTCTGGATTCATGGAATGGGGCAGAGGAGAGAAAATGGGCGAAAAAGCATTTTGAAAAGGCAAACATTAGACCTGCAGTTTGATTGAGGACCCAGATCAGAAGAAATCAATACAAATGCTTTGGTTTATTTTTTTTCCCTCCATTTTCACTTAAGTACCAATTTCTAATACAGTGAAAAGCAGGAGCAAACATTAGAAAGGAGATAAGACAAATGGTCTCAGAAGTAATAGGAAGTACAGTACGTGTTGCATGCTGCTTAGTTTAAGTTTACCGGAGCCTTGCTACAGAGCCCTGAGGGAAGGCATGAAGATTTGCATGTGAGGACTTCATTAAAGGGGGATTCTTAGAGGATATCTTGAGAACATCACAGCTAAAACGCTATTGCTTGATGTGGGCTTGCAAGGACCTTACAATAGCAAGGCTTGACTTTGGTGTGAAAATGTGCTAGAATTCAAATCACAGAAACTTGTGTTGATAGCAAGAAATCATATCACGATTAGCAGACACCATAGAATAATGCTAAAATTTTATACTTAGAGGTAACTGTCAGGATAGCAGCTTCAGAGTTTATAGATAGAATTGTTTACCTGATATGATATGATATTGGTAATTTTGATACTACTGACATTACTAGAGTGATACTTAATGTTGACTTTTCTATCGAAAGCCATTTGATACGATAATGGAAAGCAAGGGTCTTGTAGGGTGAGAAACGAGCTCACATTGAACCAGCAAACTGCTTCTGACAAAGACAGATGTGTTTGTGCTCAAGGGAAGAGAATAACAGCTATAATCAGATAGATTACTTGTGGTACTCTTTTACTTGTGGTGATCACTGGAAAGATGAATGACATTTTTCAAAAATATGTAGATCAGAAGGAGCTGAATCTGGTTTGTTGCCATTTGCGGCCTAAAACCATTATCTCTTGACCTTATCCCATATGGAACTAGAAGACATCACTTGCAATTTGTTTCATCATCAAAGCTGTTATCTGCCTGAGTCTCTCATCTATCTCAGAAAGTATATGGAGAAAGCCCTATCATGGCAGAGGGACACACATGTACCCCATGGGTCCTTCTTTTTGTGCTGAGCAAATATGTTCCCGATTCTGGCCCCAGACAGTTCTCCTGAACTGGAGACACTAAACCTCTGGCTTATGCTTCCAGAGATCTGGGACATGGTTCTGTGGTTACCTGGTACTATGGCAGGTGTGTGCCCTGATGACTGTGTCTGGGATCAGGCATCCAGGCTGGTGTCCATTAAAATAGAAAGGAGGGGTGAACGGTGAGAGAAGCAGGAACAACTTTTCCCTCTGAAGGACTGAGTGAGTTGATCTGTGCGGCAGACAGACTTCTGTTGATGCTATTGGAAGATGCCTAGCATTTTCTGGGTAGATAGTAGGTGCTCAGGTAATAGTTTGATTGAAGTCCTCAGATGGTACAACAGAGCAGGACACACCCATGTAATATGTTCCTCTGATGATTAATTCAGAGAAAAGGCTGCAAACTGGTTTCTTTTCTCTGTTTACACACTAGACAATCTGCTTCGGGAAGAAAATGATGACATTTAAATTCCGATACTGTCTGTCCTTTGCAATAACTGGCACTTTAGCAAAACTCTGCTGAGATAGGAAGGATTGTAAGAATGTTTACCTCCTTGAAACTGGTGGAGAGAATTGAGAGAGGAGGGTTTCCGGTATCAACTTCAGCATGGATTTGTGAAAGTAGCTTAACTTCTCTGTCCTCACTTTTCATCTTTCAGAAATGAGATGCTTCCTTGTGGGAGATATTGCTAATGCTCACCCATATCTAGTTCTTTTCACCTTTTGGGTGTGTAAGAGGTTTGCACTTTCCAACCCATTTTACAGTTTGGTGGGACCATGAGACCAGTATTGGCCAATGATTTATAGGCAGAAGTAATGTGTGTCATTTCCCTAGGAGAGCATTTCATTGCTGGTGGGAGACCTCCAGCTTTATCTTGTCCATGCTGCTGCAACCAGGAATATTCCAGATGGTGGAGTTTCCATCAGCCTGGGTACCAGTGAGAAGACATGGAGCAGAGCTCTCTTCCCACCTTCACCTGTATCAGCATCAATGCATGCTGGACCTATAATGTGAACAAAGAAGAAAGTTTTGTTTCAAGTCTCTTGGATATGAAGGCCAGTTGTCACCACAGCATAACTTAGTTTATTCTGACTGATACATGCCTATTGCTTGATTCTTTAACTTGAGAGTTATTTCATTAGTTTTTATCCCTTTTTCAATACACAGGCATCTGGTTCTCAGGCTTTAGAGTACATCAGAATCATATCCTGCTGGTTCAATTTGCAGATTTCTGGGCCTTATTTCCTCAGTATATCTGGTGAGAGTTCCAGGAATCTCCTTTTTAAAAACAACAACAACAAAAACAAAACCAGGGTTTTTACATGATTCTGATTCAGGAGGGAAGACCACGCTTCAAGAAATGTTGTAAATCTGTATCATGCTATAAAGATTCTGGCTACTATTTCTCAAGTTCTCATAGACAGACATGTTCAGATATTAGTAAAAGGCTAAAGGCATTTAGGACAGCAATAAGTGTAATGAATATAAAATTCACCAGCTCTGTTTCAAGGCTGCATGAAGAAGAGATAAAGTGAAGACACGGAAGTGGTGATTAATAAACCTGACTACTTTCTAGATGAGAATTCTAAAGATTGTAAGTCATTTGGAAATTGAAGAGCTGACCTGGAAAACAAATCAGAATTAAGAAATATCAAGTCAGGGGCTTCCCTGGTGGCGCAGTGGTTGAGAGTCCGCCTGCCGATGTAGGGGACACGGATTCGTACCCTGGTCCGGGAAGATCCCACATGCCGCGGAGCGGCTG
>NW_020172717.1:1847592-1920626 GCF_003031525.2 Neophocaena asiaeorientalis asiaeorientalis
AAAAAAAAAAAAAAAAAGAAATATCAAGTCAGAAATGGATTTGAAGAAGTAAAAGTAGAAAGCATTGAGACATTTCCCTCACAGTTGATTTGGGAGGGAGGTGGAGAGCGGGAGCCACGGAGACGTTAGAGCAGGGGGAGGAGGAAGCTGGGTTTAACTCCACTTGTGGGCTTTGTTCTAGACCTAGCTCTCTCAGTTTGACTCAACATCTTGATATAGTACCGCCATTTACAAAGATTATGGTTTTCTATGGATTCAAAGGAGGTGTTCTTTAACCCTCTAGAGGTGGGTTTTACTGAGTTCACAGAAGGAATTTGCTCCTGTAAATTTTGAAATAAAAGACTTTTTGTTAAGATAATGATTTTATTCCTTTCATCCACCCCCAGCTATCTATCATTTCTCGTAGTACTGGAGAGACCATAGACCTGTGTGCTATAGCATCGCACCAATTCCATAGAATCATTTAGGGATCCTTCCTCTTGTCGTTTATCCTGGGTGATGGGGTGACTGCTCACAGCTAGTAAAAGCAGCAGTGGAGACAGAGCAGGCGGCAGCATGGTGTCTCCAGGCAGTGTGGTCTTTCTGAACTCGTGGGGCCTACTTGCTCCAGAATTGTGTCTAGAGAAGAAAAGACTTCCCAAAGCAGAATCATCCATTAGAAATGGAGAGGGGCTTATCAGGGTTTGGGTAGAAAGAAGTGGGGACAGTACCCAACTAGGACATTAAATCAAGGAGACAGCCTAGCAAAAATGGAGGTGGTTCTGCCAGCTGATATTTGGGGTGTCCTGAAATCATGGTCTTTTACATTGAGCCCCTCATCTTCCCCATCCCCTGTTATCTTCAGGGAAAATCACATGGGGTCCACTTGTCCCCACCATATCGATATGCTGCTCAGTCTGTCCTTGAGTGATTCCTTTTCCCGTGTAAGGTTGCCTTTGCTGTTCCTTGTAAACAAATGTTATTTGTATAAATATTTGAGAAGAGGGAGTAGAAGTAGTAGGCAGCAAAATTTGCTTGGGTTCTATACTGAGTGTTGGCCTGGGTCCTTCACTCTGCACCCTCACCTCTACCATGAAGGGGTTCAGAGTATAACATGCCAAAATATACTACTTTGTCATAGGATTATTTTGAGCTGAAGGCAATTGATTAAAAGCTCTCTGCCTTCCCCCTATCTGCTTGAGAGTAGAATATAAATTTCCCTTATGAAGGTGTCTCCCCCCACCACCATTCCTCATACCAGGAAGGGAATAACAACCTTATCACTGGAGATGGATGACACCAAAAAAAGAGTCTATACAAACAAACCTTACTAAATAGCCCTTATCTTCTATCAGTTTCCCCATATATTTGCCTTCCCATAATTTGCTGCCCCTAGAGGCTCAAAGTCCTCTTCTTGTCACTTCTCTAAAAAATTATTGTTCTTTGCTAAGCTTCTATATGAGCAAGTTCTAACCATCCCTTTGAATTACTCATCACTGAGTACTCCTGTGTATATGCACGATGCACACGTTAATAAGCTTCTGTTCCTTTTTCTTTTGTTAATCTGTCTTTTGTCAGTCTAACACACAGGGCCCCAGCCTGAGAATCTAAGATGGGTAGAGGAAATATATATTTTTCCTCCCCTATAATGCCATATCCTCTTTTTTCATGCCATAATTTTAATGATTTTTAACTCATATAATTTAGAAGGAAAATTTTTGTTGAAAGGGAGAGAAAGCCAAATCGAACTAGCTTATGCAGAAAAAAAAAGTGAATATGAGTGCACACATATGTTGTGTGTGCTTGCGTGTCTGTGTCATACACCTGAATAGTCCAGGGGTATTTGTGTTCAGTATGTCTGGATCTATGTTCTCAAATGACGTTGCCAGGAATCTGACTGTGCTTTCCTCAGTCCTGCTTTCTCTTGGGTTGTTTTTATTCTCAATCAGATTCTCCTTAAGAGTTAGCAAATATTCTCATGACTTGCTTTTTTCTAGATTAGTGAAATCAATGGAAGAAGAGTCCTGATTTCTCTGGAATCCCAGCGTAAGTTCTAGGGCTGACATCTGTTGGCGGTGACTGGCTTGTCTTGAGTCATATCCCATCCTTGAACGAGTTACTGTGCATGTTCAGGTGGACACTGCTAATTGGCCAGGCCTTGACTACATTCCCAACCTGAACTGTATGAAAGAGACAAGGGGAAGGAGTGGTTCCCCAAAGAAAAAATCCAAATATTCTTACCAGAGAGGGCAGAAATAGCTGCTGGAAGCCAAAACTCAGAAAACTGTCCACAGCAGAAGGTATATTGATACCTCCTGGCTAACAGTGAAATTTGAAGTTTTTAGATTCTAATAAGCAGGTGAGAGAGTGAGACTTGGGTTTACTTCTTTCTCATTCACTTTATCAACTAGTCAGTTTATGAGAGGATAAAATCTAGTTTTCAGAGGTAACATTCTTTGTTTGACCTGTTTTAGGAACCAAGAGGGAATTTGCATAATAGGATTAATGTTGCTTCTTATTAGTGCCACATATTCTAAAGCTCTTCAGGTTTCCTATTATAAACTTCCATTTTACTCTAATATCCAAACTTGCCGTTTTTGTCAATGAGAGGTATATTGTCATATGCACAGTTCAGCACGTATATCATTTTATATTTGGTGCAAGACTCTTTACTGCTTTTTATAATGAAAGTCACTAGTTGTTCTTAGAGGTGTAAAGCAAAGTTCACCTTGAATACATGTACCACAATGTTCATTGTAGCACTATTTACAATAGCCAGGACACGGAAGCACCCTAAATGTCCTTTCATAGAAGTTCTTTATTGGACAATTTTATGTGCAGGTTTAAGGTAGGAGCTAGTGGTTTGGGATTTGCAGAATAAATATTTCTTACTGCATTCTTTATAAAAACTTCCAAAATGGGACGAAGTTTTAAGTAAAGGAAACTCTAACTTCTAAATGGTTATAGTTATCATGAAAAAAAGAAAAATAAAGTAATTATAAAAATTGTGAAGAAAACAAAATTAATTCTCCATTATTGACAGATTATAAAAGCCTAGGCATTTAAACACGTAAGTAATTGGAGAAACTGATGAATAATTATTTTTAAGATATAAAATATTAGAAAGTATACATATACTTATTATATAAGTAATTATACACTCTTATGGGGGTGAGATGGGGGAAGAAGAAAGGGAGGAGAGAAACGAGGATACTAGTTTGAGGCCTGGTTAAATCTACACTGCTGTGTTTTCTTCATTCCAGATTCTGCTCTCTGGTGTTTCTGATCCCAGTTTTGTGATCTGACTTGACTCCTTCATGACTCCTTTTTCTAGCTTTGTGATGTTGAACTGCTTCTTAGTCTTCTTGATTCTGACATAACACCTAGAGCATGCACCCCAAAGTGGGTGTTTCAACCTAGGATCCAGCCCTGCTGAAGCAAGGAGCACGTCTGGTTCATTTAGAGAGGAGGGAAAAATTCCTTCTCTAGTTATTTAACTAAATTGGGCTTTCAATCTAAGAGAATGGTAGGCCTGGTATTTCCATTAGGACATAATCTTATATGACCAACAGACCGGTGAAAATATTGTGGTTTAAGAATTCATCTGATATCAGCATAGCACTGCATATCATAGGACCATCCTTCAGTTGGTTAGTCTAGTCAAAACTTCAATTGGACTGAATGTTTAAATGAATTGGCCCATGAGATGTTTGCTCTTATCCTTTTTCTCCAAGGTTTTATTTTTAAAATTTGTGGAACTTCCCCAGGAGAAACATTTGATATCTTGGCATTAATGACCAGGTTACTGCAAGATCCACATAAAAGCAGAGCACAACCTGGAGAGTTTGTTAAAATAATGCACATTTATCAATGGGTCTCTAATTCCTTATGTGGAAAATTGATTCATTATCATTATATAGGGCAGAATTTAAAGAACTGTCTAATGTAATGGGCTTCAGTTGTCTATTGCTTATTTTACCCTGATTTTCCCAAATTTGCTTTAAAAAGAAAGCCTTTAAAAGTTATTTTAAAGTTTTTTTAAATTATAAAAGTGATAAATTGGAACACTATGAAGCTGTTAGAAACAACAGACAAGGTTTGCACACATCATAGACAGATCTTAATATAGTTCTGAATGAAAAAAGTAAAAATGAAATGAAAGAAATACCACAATGCCATTTATGTAATTTAAAAAGTACATATCAGATCAGTCATATGCATTTTGTTACACAGTACCATGGTTTCCTGTGGGAAAGGAATGGGAGTAAAAGAGAAATAAACAGACAAGAGAGAGGCCTTGTAAGAACAAATGATTATACACACACACACACACACACACACACATATATATATACACTCCTGAGAACCAATAAAAAAACTCTAACTGTAAAAAGGTAAATAAAAACATATTCACTGGGGCTTCCCTGGTGGCCCAGTGGTTAAGAATCTGCCTGCCGGGCTTCCCTGGTGGTGCAGCGATTGAGAGTCCGCCTGCCGATGCAGGGGACATGGGTTCGTGCCCCGGTCCGGGAAGATCCCACATGCCGCGGAGTGGCTGGGCCTGTGAGCCATGGCCGCTGGGCCTGCGCATCCGGAGCCTGTGCTCCGCAACGGGAGAGACCACAACAGTGAGAGAACCACGTACCGCAAAAAAAAAAAGGCAATGAAAGCCACGTGAAAGTACACCAAGTCAAAACTACTGAGCCCGTGTGCCACAACTACTGAAGCCCGTGTACCTAGAGCCCGTGCTCTGCAACAAGAGAAGTCACCGCAATGAGGAGCCTGCGCTCCACAATGAAGAGTAGCCCCTGCTCGGTGCAACTAGAGAAAGTCCGCATGCAGCAACAAAGACCCAACGCAGCCAACAATAAATAAATAAATTAAATAAATATATATATGAAAAGAAAAACAAACACACTCATTAATCCACTGTCCAACCAAATAATCACTGTTGGCATTTTTATCTATTCATTTACAGCCTTTCCTTCTTTTTTAAAGAGAAAAATCTTGAACACTTTCCGTTTGGTTTTCTGAAGGACTTAAAGGCATAGACTTATTCATAGCAACTTGAAATTTGTGAGCCTGTGAAGCCAAAACAAACTGCTTTATTCTATTACCTGTTTTCACTCCTTCCTAATTTACCATTCCCCCCGCCTTCCTTCTGTCTTCCTGTAGAACATCTGAGCTCAAGTATCCAGGGGTCATTGGGAATATGATCCAGGTCTCTTGAGAAGGGCCTCAGTGGTGATAATGATGCAGATGGTGTCAGTTTTTGAAGGCCATTCATTTAACACATAATTATTAAGCAGTGAATTTATTAATTGATGTAATTAATTCTACAGTTATTTATTGAGAAACAACTATGTGCTAAGAACTGAACTAGTAGAGGGGACTAGGGGAGGATTACAAATCCTGTGATTGGTTGATTCTTTATAAGT
The DNA here is from genome assembly GCF_003031525.2 of Neophocaena asiaeorientalis asiaeorientalis. Lineage (NCBI taxonomy): Eukaryota > Metazoa > Chordata > Mammalia > Artiodactyla > Phocoenidae > Neophocaena > Neophocaena asiaeorientalis. The sequence continues at coordinate 1,853,010 of NW_020172717.1, forward strand.
ATTTACTGTTGTACTAGCCATGTGCATAATCCCCCTAACTTGCAATTTTTAAGGTAATTTGCAATTTTTAGAGGTAAAGTATTTGGGAGTAAGGTCAATATGAAGCAAGTCTTCTTGTTAGGAGGAAGACTTTTCTGTTGGAGGAATTTCTTTCTGAGCTCTAAAACACTTTAGTCTATAGATGGGCCATAAGTATTCACTTAAAAAGGCTATGTAGAATTTTACCTTTGCTTAAACTATGAAGAAAGGGTTGGGTAAGAAAAAATTAACCTATACACAAGATTGTGAAGAAATGTTTAAACCTACTTAAGGACATTTTCAAGCATCTTTGCACTTTTTTTTTTTACTGTGCATTATAACATAAAAATTACAATTTTAACCATTTTTAAGCTACAGTTCAATGGCATTAAGTGCATTCACATTGTTTGCAACCATCATGACCGTTTATCTCCAGAACTTTTTCATCTTCCCAAACTCCATACTCACTAAACAAAAACTTCCCAATCCCCCTCCCCTCAGCTTCTGGCAAATATCATTCTACTTTCTGTTTCTATGAATTTGACTACCCTAGTGCTATAGACTAAATTCAGATTCCCTCCCAAATTCATATGTTGAAACCTAATCTCCATTGCGATGGTTTATGGAGGTGTGGACTTTAGTAGGTGATTAGATCACAAGGGTGGAGCCCTAGTGAATAGGATTGGTGCCCTTATAAAAGAGACCCCAGAGAAGGAGACTTGTGAGGGCACAGTGAAAATATGGCTGTTTATGAACCAGGAAATGGGATCTTATCAATGCCAAATCTGCCAGTGCCTTGATCTTGGACTTCTCAGCCTCTAGAGCTGTGAGAAATAAGTATGTGTTGTTTATAAGCTACCAAGTCTATGGTATTTTGTTATAGTAGCCCAAACTGACGAAGATACCTTGGGATCTCATATAAGTGGAATCACACAATACTTGTCTTTTTGTGACTGACTTATTTCTCTTAGAATAGTGTCTTCAAGGTTCATTCATGCTGTAGCACTGTTACTGAAAGTGGGGTCTGACTGCTCACCACTCAAAAGCCAATAAAGAGGCAAGGTTGGTGGAAAGGAAAGTTTGCTTTATTTCAGATGCCAGCAACAATGGCGGTGGGGGAGTGGGGGGGACTCCTGTCCAAAGGCCGACTCCCACTCAACTGCCCCACTGACAGTCAGTGGGCAAGAGCTTTTATAGGTGAAGGGAGGGGGCTACGTGAAGAAACAGCACAGTCGGCTCTGACCGTCATCTTGAAATTGGGCATGCGGTGGTCTAATCAGTGTCATTTTGATTGTTTTAAGTACAGTTAATCTTCAGTTCCAGGGTCAGTTTGTTTCCGTTTCCTTGAGGCCAGTTCTCAGAATTGTGGCAGCTTATGTCATGGCTATTATCTGGTCATCATGTAGTTACCTTCTTCCACCTGCTGGGGGTTTCAGTACCTATAAGACAGCTCACAGGATATGGCTCAGAATTTTATCTATAGCCCTTGAGAAGGAACTAAAGTCCTTCACTGTACTTAATGACTAAACCATTATTTTTTAGTCTTGTTGGACTGTTTTCCTTTGTTTCTGCATTTTCTCACTTGTCTGATTAAACTTACTCTTTGGCTAAAGGTTTTCCACAGACAAAAGGCAGGCTGAGGACATTGGGGGCAAGGAACATAGGGCCCTGTTCTGTTTCAGCATGAGTCAGAATTTCCTTCCTTTTTAAGGCTGAATAATATTCTGTTGTGTGTATAGACAACATTTTGCTTATTCTTCTGTTGATGGACAGTTGGTTGCTTTCACTTTTTGGCTATTGTGAATGATTTGGGTGCTTTGAACATGGGTGTGCAAATATCTGTTTGAGTGCCTGCTTTCAATTCTTTTGGGTATATACCCAGAAGTGGAATTGCTAGATCATATGGTAATTCTATGTTTAAGTTTTTGAGGAACCACCATTCTGTTTTTCATACTGGCTGCACTGTTTTATTAATACATTCCCACCAGCAATGCATAAGCGTTCTAATTTTCTACATTTTTGCCACTACTTTAAAATATATATATATAACCCTCCTAATGGGTGTGAGGTGGTATATCATTGTGGTTTTAATTTACATTTTCCTAATGATTAGTGATATTGAGCATCTTTTCATGTCCTTATTGGCCATTTGTATATTTTCTTTAGAGAAACATTTATTGAAGCCTATTAATTTTTAAAACAGATTGTTTTCTTTTGTTGTTGTTGTTGGGTTGAAGCAGTTCTTTATTTATTCTACATATTAATTTCTTACCATATATATGATTTGAAAATATTTTCTCTTTGGGTTGCCTTTTCATTTACACCTCTTTCAAGCAAGTTTTTTTAAAATTAATTTTTATAGGAGTATAGTTGATTTACAATGTTGTGCTAGTTTCTGCTGTACAGCAAAGTGAATCAGTTATATGTATACATATATGCACTCTTTATTAGATTCTATTCCCATATAGGTCATTACAGAGTACTGAGTAGAGTTCCCTGTGCTATACAGTAGGTTCTCATTAGTTATCTATTTTATATATAGTAGTGTGTATATGTCAATCCCAATATCCCAACTTATTCCTCCCCCACTTTCCCCCTTGGTAACCGTAAGTTTGTTTTCTATATGTGTGACTCTATTTCTGTTTTGTAAATAGGATCATTTGTACCCCTTTTTTAGATTCCACATATAAGCGATATCATATATTTGTCTTTCTCTGTCTGACTTACTTCACTCAGTATGACAATCTCTAGGTCCATCCATGTTGCTGAAAATGGCATGATTCCATTCTTTTTTATGGCTGAGTAATATTACACACACACACACACACACACACACATATGTATACCACATATTCTTCATACATTCCTCCATCTATGGACATTTAGGTTGCTTCCATGTCTTGGCTATTGTAAATAGTGCTGCAATGCACATTGGGGTGCATATATCTTTTCAAATTATGGTTTTCTCCAGATATATGCCCAGGAGTGGGATTGCTGGATCATATGGTAGCTCTATTTTTAGTTTTTAAGGAAACTCCATACTGTTCTCCATAGTAGCTGTATCAATTTACATTCCCACGACAGTGTAGGAGGGTTCCCTTTTCTCCACACCCTCTCCAGCATTTATTGTTTGTAGATTATTATTATTATTATTATTACTATTTTTTGAGTTACGCGGGCCTCTCACTGTTGTGGCCTCTCCCGTTGCGGAGCACAGGCTCCGGACGCGCAGGCTCAGTAGCCATGGCTCACAGGCCTAGCTGCTCAGTAGCACGTGGGATCTTGCCAGACGGGCGCACGAACCCGTGTCCCCTGCATCAGCAGGCGGACTCTCAACCACTGCGCCACCAGGGAAGCCCTATTGTTTGTAGATTTTTGATGATGGCCATTCTGACCCGTGTGAGGTGATACCTCACTGTAGTTTTGATTTGCATTTCTCTGATAATTAGTGATGTTGAGCATCTTTTCATGTGCCTCTTGGCCATCTGTATGTCTTCTTTGGAGAAATGTCTATTTAGATCTTCTGCCCATTTTTTGATTGGGTTGTTTGTTTTTTTGATATTGAGCTACATGAGCTGTTTGTATATTTTGGAGATTAATCCCTTGTCAGTCGCTTCATTTGCAAATATTTTCTCCCATTCTGTGGCTTGTCTTGTCAAGCACCTTTAATGTAGCTTAGGAACATATATTTATATGGAAGTATCCAACACTGAGGCACAGAGGCAGTAGAAAAGGGACTTTGCATCTTCTCATATTCAGGTTGCAGGAGGAGACAAACAGATGATTAGAAAACAGAGTAATAGGAAACACCAAAGGCTAGAAGAGCACAGAGGAAAAAACTCTGCTGCATTAAGTGTGAAGTGTTTATATCTGTTCATTAAGGCAGTTCCCCCAAAGACCCCCACTGTATTTCTCATCCACCCTAGGGTATCAAATATGTACCCATATACGGAAGACTCCCAAGTCCCTAATAGGAGGATAAGAACCCAATTTCCACCTCTAGACTTAACATCTCTTCCTGAATGTCTTGCAGGTATGTCATAATCTTGTTCTGGTCTGTTCATATATTTAAAAAGAAAATATATGAATTTTATTCTATCAAAAAGTATAGTGACTTATTTCTTCACCAAATTCTGAGTTTACTTCCTTAAAAAAATTGCTGCACTTTCATTTTCAAGGTCATTTTTGTACCTATATGCTGCTTAGATAATACAGAATAAATAAAAAGTAATTTTCAGCTCACTTTATCATTGCCATATTTTTGATGTTTGATTGAATGTGAAATTTTATTCATAGATGATATTTAGAATTTCAGCAAGAAGGTTAGTATAAATTTTCTATGACTTCGGGTGATTGCTTTTAATATTCTAGAAAGATTTTGATAGAATAAATATTTCATTATTTTAACAACTGGCAAGAGCTGTTGATCATAAAGAAAACAATATGTGTAACTTTGTGATTCTAAAGTTAGACTTAAATTTTTAATCTTATCCTTAATTTATTTTAGTCATTGAACATTCATTTTGCTCATCCATTTAATAATTGATTTTGGAGAGTGTGATTCTTTAAAGGAGATCAAAACAGAGCAGATAAGTCAGATTTTTCCAGTGCATAAATTCTTTCCTGTGAATATATTAGATGTTCAGAATCTATACAAATGCTTTTTATAAGGCTGTTTATTATTCACAGATGATGATAAACGCTTCATTTGCAAATATTTTCTCCCATTCTGTGGCTTGTCTTGTCAAGCACCTTTAATGTAGCTTAGGAACATATATTTATATGGAAGTATCCAACACTGAGGCACAGAGGCAGTAGAAAAGGGACTTTGCATCTTCTCATATTCAGGTTGCAGGAGGAGACAAACAGATGATTAGAAAACAGAGTAATAGGAAACACCAAAGGCTAGAAGAGCACAGAGGAAAAAACTCTGCTGCATTAAGTGTGAAGTGTTTATATCTGTTCATTAAGGCAGTTCCCCCAAAGACCCCCACTGTATTTCTCATCCACCCTAGGGTATCAAATATGTACCCATATACGGAAGACTCCCAAGTCCCTAATAGGAGGATAAGAACCCAATTTCCACCTCTAGACTTAACATCTCTTCCTGAATGTCTTGCAGGTATGTCATAATCTTGTTCTGGTCTGTTCATATATTTAAAAAGAAAATATATGAATTTTATTCTATCAAAAAGTATAGTGACTTATTTCTTCACCAAATTCTGAGTTTACTTCCTTAAAAAAATTGCTGCACTTTCATTTTCAAGGTCATTTTTGTACCTATATGCTGCTTAGATAATACAGAATAAATAAAAAGTAATTTTCAGCTCACTTTATCATTGCCATATTTTTGATGTTTGATTGAATGTGAAATTTTATTCATAGATGATATTTAGAATTTCAGCAAGAAGGTTAGTATAAATTTTCTATGACTTCGGGTGATTGCTTTTAATATTCTAGAAAGATTTTGATAGAATAAATATTTCATTATTTTAACAACTGGCAAGAGCTGTTGATCATAAAGAAAACAATATGTGTAACTTTGTGATTCTAAAGTTAGACTTAAATTTTTAATCTTATCCTTAATTTATTTTAGTCATTGAACATTCATTTTGCTCATCCATTTAATAATTGATTTTGGAGAGTGTGATTCTTTAAAGGAGATCAAAACAGAGCAGATAAGTCAGATTTTTCCAGTGCATAAATTCTTTCCTGTGAATATATTAGATGTTCAGAATCTATACAAATGCTTTTTATAAGGCTGTTTATTATTCACAGATGATGATAAAAATGATGATGAATAAGAGGTATGTGTTTTTTATAGTTTACAAAGCACTTTTGCATATACTATATCATTTTATCCTCATAGAAGATTTGTGAAATAGGCATTATTTTCATCATTTCTACTTTATAAGTGAGGAAATAAAGGCAAGGGAGAATCTAAACGACTTGCCCAAGGTCACTGAGATCTTGGATCTTGGATCCACCCCTAGCCTTCTACCTACAAACTGTGTATCCTTTCCATCAGTTGCCACATCTCCTCTCATGTTTCTTGGTACATGAATTTGCTTTTCTTTAAAGTTTTCAGGATCTACTATTGACCTGCAAAAATCGCTTGTGATCATTTTCCATTTCTCACATGAAGAAGTTGACCCGTGTCATTCACAGGAGAAATTTGGTTATTATTGTAGAAGGAATGAATTCTCAGTCCACCAACTGAATTATTTAATTTCTAGTTCATGGTCCTATGTTGCCTAGTGTTTCCTAATGGGAAAAGCTTAATCAATCAGGATACATATAGTCCTTTGTTTTCTCAGTCAATTCAAGATTTTCTTCCATCACCAACCTTTTCACAAAGGCTGCTTCTGAGTACTCAGAAACTTTGCAGAGTCAGGGCATCTATGGAAGGTGGTGGAAGCATTAGGTCTCTGGGTTTCATTTATCCAGGCTGGTATCTGCTGAACAGTCCATCAACCCATCTGGTCCCCAAGCATCATCTCTTCCTGTCAGCATCTGCTGAGATGTCTGAGCTCCCAGCTGGCCTCTGATCATCAGCCTCCTCTGGCATCTGCTGTGGTATCCTTCTTGTTCTTACAACAAGGCTTGCTCAGGCCTGCTTGCCTTCAGTGCCATGTCTTCCTGGCTCTTAGCCACAAGGGGCAAAGGTCTTCTGCACCTTAGGTCTTGCTCAGAGGCTGTGAACCTGTGGTGGGCTCTCTGTAGATATCGGTTTCTATTCACCAGCCCTGCAAGGCAGGGGGTCCTCTCTCCAAGGCTTGCTCCTCCCTGAGCTGCACCTGGGAAGGGTGTTGCCTTACCATTATTTCCTCCTCTCTCCACACTATGCCTGGGTGTAGGTAGTGTGCAGGGGTCCTTCCTAGGAACACTCATCATTGGCCATCTATCTTACTTCTCCAAGACTCCCTGTTCCATTCTCCAGTCCAAGGGTTTCTTTTTTCATATATATGATTCCCTTGAATGTTTAATTTGTTACTTAAGTATTAATTATTTATTATTTATTTGCTAAATTACTTAATAGGCAATTTCCTTTTATCCCTATGCCCTCCTTCTTTCTCCTCCTTACTTATAGACAACTATTTCAGCTTGTTTAATGAGTAAATTTTTGTTTGTATATCTTCTTAAAAATGCATATTGTTTTGTGTACATGCATTTAATTTACATGAATTAATATTCATTTAATAATAATTAATATCATAGCTAACATTATTAAAATATTATCCTTCTTTATCTGTTTTTTCCCCTCATAGCAGGTTGGTGCTAATGGGGGATTGACACAAGAAGCAGATTGTTTCAGTTTTGAAATCTGAAACATCTGAAATATTTTTGCTTATTTGGATAATTTAGTCATTTTTAAACAGGTATTAAGGACTTCATATTAGCTGGTCAATGGCAGAAAAACAACAGCACTCTCAGCTTTGAGCAGTTCTAGTCTTGAGGACTTCAGTGTAGGTGGGTGTCTTACTGACTATGAGAAAAACCGCGTGGCCTGCTTCAAATTTCTTTTCCAGAGGTGTGAGTGGAACCAGGACAGCATGACCTAGCTTAGGTTGAGATGAGATGCCATCACAGCAAGATCTGCAGACCCCTCAACTGCAGGGCCCCTGCAAGTCATTTGGTTGTCAGAGCCGCTGCTCCTGTCAGATAAGGAAGCCTGCCAGTCCTGGAGTGGCACAATCCTGGCTTAAGCGAAAGAAAAATATTCCCAGAATCAGCCAGAAATCTAAAAAGACATTGGAGATCAAATTTCTTCACCATTATCAAGATACATACCAAGCCCTGAACTTGAAATCCATGCACTTCCGGGTTGAGTGTATTTTTTTTCTACTGCTGTGAATGACACTCCAAGGCCCAGTGTGAGTGTGGGGTTATTTAAGCACTGTGATGATTAACCATTTTAGCCTCATTTTCTAGCTGCCAGTACCATGGGGGTCAACATATGGCTCTTCTGTCTTTGTTAACATTAACCTTCAGCACAAGGATGGCCAGACCAGAGAGCCAGAGAGGACAGGTTCCTGTAAAAACCAAACCTGTACATACACACAGCCTCATAAGACTGAGGGATGGGATTGGAGCAGGGGTCCATATGGGGATGGGAAGGTGATGCTAAGGAGAGGTGGTGAAGAGAGGCAAGAATTGCTTCCTCTGAAGTCTTGGAAGGAATTTCTTTTTTCATTATTCCTGCTCCTTGTTTCCTGGGTCCTCTCACACCACTTGACTCTCTACTCCCGTCCCAGCAGTCTATGTTCCTGCATTCAGGCAGTGCTCAAAAACATATGGTAGACTATGCCTTATAAAAATCATATTTATTTCTTCTCTCCTTCTAGGAGATTTTACATTGTTATCTTAGGAAATGGGTATGCAGAGACCTTAGTCTATGGTGATTTGATTTGCATAAAACTCAATCACTTAGACATTTCTGAGAGATTATGCTTTTATGCTTTGGTTAAAAAAAAAAAAGTATAGTCTCTGTTTTGGAGTGCAACATGGTTTCTGTAATAAGTTTCTGAATTTCTTGAGAAATTCAATTATGAGGCCATCTGATTCAGAGGTTTATGTCCTTGTCTTGAGATAATTGTATTATCTGTACATCAGCAGTGATGTCCTCCTTAGCTAACTGAGTCATCCCACAATTTCTGAAAATATTTTGATTTGATCTTTAGTTTTGGTCAAAGGACAAGAGCAATGCCACCTATCAAAGAATGTTCACAAAAGAGATCAAATATAGTATTTTTCTGGTTTAATTTCTTCAACAGAGCTAAGGAGGATGTCACTTACTTCTGTTGTTCCTTCCCATCCCCAACTGTAATCCTGTAGAAAATTTTACTAGGACATAGCATAAATGCAAACTGGTAAATAGTGACGATAGGTAAAATGATCATTGAAAAAAATTATAGGTGAGCATAGTGATGGGGAAAAAGCTAGGTAGTCAATGAATTAGGTAGTCAATGAATTATGACTAAAAGAAAGAGAGACAAATATATGTATGTATGCCCAGGTGACAGAATGACCCACAGTGGACAGAACTTGATAAAGGAGAAGTAAAGTATAGAGGCGAGGTGACTAAGGAAAAGACATTTAAGAAGTGAGAGAGAAAATGAGGAGAGTTTAAAATGAGAAAGCTGAGCCTAAAACATTAGGGAAACCACCCTACAGCAATGAAAACATAATGAACATTTCAAATCAGTGTTTGTAATTAAAAGTGTTGATTTAACAGAAAGGGAAGAAATAGGAATGAGCTTGAGAAGGAAATCAGCTGGAGGAGAATAAGTCACCACAGTGATAGTCTAGTTATTCATTTATTTTCTATTGGAAACATTGCTGTGGGCCTGCCTGATATGAAAACCAGTGACCTAGAGTCTAAAGCTGTTGTATCCCATTAGCAATTTTTTCAGTCATCTTAAAGAAAGAAAATTTAAAGGGCAAATGAACATGATCCAAGATAACCTGAAACTATGAACTGAATGGGAAACTGAACAAGAAATCTGCCCTCTTGAAATGAAAGAGCATGTACCTCATGTTTTTCTCTAAGAGTTTCTTATTTGGCATGGGAAATATGAGTGGTGTCTGGATAAATTGTTTTGGTAATGTTTCTGAGTCTCTTCTCCTACACAGTTTGAAAGAGTTTTACTTCTCACTCCTCCTCCGCTCTCCCTTCCATTTTGAGGTTTAAGTTTTGCAAATGTTATCCACAAATGTAAAGTTTCTAGCAATTTCTTTTCTAGGATTTTGTCTTATGGACAAATTCACACATGTGGGCAAATATGTATGTCCATCCCTGCAGCATTATCTGTAATGGCAAAAGAAGAAAAACATGTAAGTGTCCATCATCTGCGTAGCATCTATAAGTAGAAGAGGTAACATTTAGAAAATGTTTACTGTGCTTTTCTCTTTTTTCTTTCTGAGCCCCTGAACGTCTCCAGTTAGCCTGAGAAGCCCATCAGCCTGGGAAGGGAATATAATCAGTTTTTTACGTGCAAAGTCAGATCATGGAACAGGTGATAGCTTGGAAATCCAGGCTGTTGTGAAGAGAGGATTTTGCAAAGATCACTATTTTCTTCCTTCAACATAGGAAGGAACAGAGATGATACTCTTGACTATGACAGCAAAGCCATAGGGCTTTCTTCCATATCTTTAGTGGAAGAAGGAGCCTCTTGAGCAAGGGAAATAAGAGAAAAGATGGACCCTTTTCTACCCTGGGAATTTGGGGAAGAAGAAAGGAAGGATGTCAGTGGAATAAAATACGTGTGTCCCAGTGTTTCCCCTTCCTGAGTTTTGCAAGCCTTGAGTGGGTCATTAGGTAAAGGAGGATACTCTGCTTCCCCTCCCCAGGTAGGACGTAGAGAGAGATCTCCTGTGCGGCCATGCCCTCATGCACACACATGAAGCCACATCATTTTGATAGCACAGCTTCAAATTCTACGTGATTCTAGCAAAGGGGGTGAAAATAACTGCAGAATTTAACACTATCATTCTTATCTAAAAGCATTGTGCCTTGTGGCCAGTGAAGCTGAACTTGGGCAACTGACCATGGATGTGAAATTCCAGAAAGAAACAGCAAACCACCCAATCTTGTCAAGGCTCTTTGTCAATAATTAGAGGATTATCAGAGAGAGATGGATAAAATTCCTCCCTTTATCATCTGGGGTGGAGGTGAGGCATGTGCAACAGTGAAACCAACACATTCAGACTGTTCATCCTTCCTCTCCGCCTTGGTGTATCCTGAGGACCCCTGCCCTTAGCCAGGACCCTTCCCCACCCCAAAAGGCTGCAGTGACATCTCTCCCCTCCCCGTCAGGGGAATGAAGATAAGTCATCACTTAGAACATTCCAGCTAGTTAGAGCATCACCATTCTAAGTAACTAAAAGGTTTACACTTAGATATAAACGGTGGTTTATCGTCATCTTTTTCTGCTGTGGGATGGCTGCAGCACACAGGCCCGACAGCAGCTGCTCTCCAAATGCCTGTACCCAGGAGTCTCAGAGAACTGGGCTCAGTGCCCAAAAAATACAAGCACGAAAAATGAAAATACACACCAAAGAAAGTTGGGCAGAAAACAGTCCTGGCTTGGAATTAATGAGCCCCAGCAAATCCCTTTTCTAACAAGAGAATTTCATGTCTATTGTGTCTAGGGGTTGGTTTTTGTTTTTAAATAAAATTCTGATTTATTTTAAGGAGGACTTAGAGATTTTTTTAAAAATTTTGATGCATTGTAAAGATATATATATTCATTTATTTATGTTTGGCTGCGTTGGGTCTTCATTGCTGCACGTGGGCTTTCTCTAGTTGCGGCAAGCAGGGGCTACTCTTTGTTGCAGTGCGTGCGCTTCTCTTTGCGGTGGCTTCTCTTGTTGCAGAGCACGGGCTCTAGGCGCACAGGCTTCAGTAGTTGTGGCACACAGGCTCAGTAGTTGTGGCTCACGGGCTCTAGAGCACAGGCTCAGTAGTTGTGGCACATGGGCTTAGTTGCTCCGCGGCATGTGGGATATTCCTGGACCATGGCTCGAACCCGTGTCCCCTGCACTGGCAGGCGGATTCTTAACCGCTGCGCCACCAGGGAAGTCCGAGATATTTCTGATACGCATATTTCTGAGTCTGCTGGCAAATTTCGACTCCTAATCCCTTCATTTTAAAAAAATTTTAATCAAATTCTGGAAATAGAGGAAAAGCACATACCTCCCACCCTGAATTAATATTAAGTTTTAAGACGAACACTTCATTGAAAAGTAGACTGAGATTTTATTTGTGGATTTCCCATTATCCAGTTCTGTAAACTTGAGAGAGCCATTTAACCTTTATGGGCTTCAGTTGCCTCATCTGAGAAATGGGCTCAGGTGGATTTTGATAGACTTGCTCCAAGGTGCCTTCCAACCCCAAGAACCTCTGGATCCATGCACACACCTCCCCTCCCCTTTCTGTGACCTTTTCCACCATCTGAGATGTCCTCTTACCTGTCCAGGTGGATTTTGATAGACTTGCTCCAAGGTGCCTTCCAACCCCAAGAACCTCTGGATCCATGCACACACCTCCCCTCCCCTTTCTGTGACCTTTTCCACCATCTGAGATGTCCTCTTACCTGTCCAGACATTGAGTAACCTAAGGCTAGAGCCTGTCCAGACCCCTCCCCTCCCCACCTCCACAGTTTTTCTGCTCCCTCTTCTCTCTTCCCACCTGGTCTCCATTGGCTGAGGAAGCCAGAAAGTACGTGAGTGTGGATGATCCTGATAGCTTTGGCACTTAACCTGTTTCAACTCAAGTAAATGCAGTTTCCTTCCAGGCACTTTTTGCAATGGTCGCCCACTCACCCTCTATTTCTGTGCCTGTGTACTTGATCAATGCTCTACCTCCCTCTTAGATGGTAAGCCTCACGTGGGCAGACAGCATGTGTCTTTGGCTTACCTGAGTCCCTAGTGCCCAGCACCGTGGCCAGTGCGCAGTAGTGGCCCAGTACGTGTTTGTTTGAATGAGTGAATGGGTCCTTTCCAGGCAGGACACCTTAAATCACATTTAGAAGGCAGCTTAAGGTAGACCTTGCTGGAATCCTTGTTGGTTTATGTAGGTCCATCCTGACCCCCAATCTAAAATAGCTACCAGCTTCCGTCCCTCCCCGCTCTACCCACCCATCCACCCTTGGACTTTCTTCATTCTTGTATCCTGCTTTATTTCATTTCCCAGCACTTACGCTACCTGAATTTATTTATTCCCAGCTTTATCATCTATCTCTTCTATCAGAGTGTAAACTTCATGAGGCCAGAGACCTTCTTCACCTTATTCAAGGCTGTATCCTCAGCACATAGAATAGCAGCAACACATAGATGTCGGCTGAGTGAATGAAAAATGACATATCATTTGCAGCTTATTCAAATGACATGGACTCTCTCTGTTTTTGTTTTTCTTTGTTTTTTTTTGGCGGTACGCGGGCCTCTCACTGTTGTGGCCTCTCCCGTTGCGGAGCACAGGCTCCGGACGCGCAGGCTCAGTGGCCATGGCTCACGGGCCTAGCCGCTCTGTGGCCTGTGGGACCTTCCCAGACCGGGGCACGAACCCGCGTCCCCTGCATCGGCAGGCGGACTGTCAACCACTGCACCACCAGGGAAGCCCCTCTCTCTGTTTTGATTTCAGTTAGAAACCTCTTCCTTGCAGTGTCCCATGCAGTAGTACCTGGTACTACTCTTCTCCCTGTCCCCAGGAGTATATTGCCTCGTCATATTCTTGGGATTTCCCTTACAGGACCCAAAGCAGAACCCGAGTTCTTGAATGGTGGTCAATTCAGAATAGGTCATCTTCTCCTTCACTTGCTTTACTCCCTTTGCCTTTATTTTTAATTTTCGAGAGCTCTGAGAAGAAGGAGAACAAGAGACTTGAACAGAGTGTACTAACTCTTCAATCCGATAATGTTTCCTTCACTGGGCAGGCAGGCAGGCATGCGTGGTACCCAGGCCTCTCTGGTGAATCAGAAGCATCTGCTCTAGCTAAGCCTGATGTCTTGCAAAACACTCAAGGCTCCTCGCAGCCTTGAGCATGGTACCCAGGGTACAATCCTTGCCTGCTGTTGCTGCTGCCTATTTGGTTGTAGCTTTTCTCATTCTTTTGTGCCTTGGGGGTGTGTGTGTTTTTGTGTTGTTATCTACAAAATCTCTGAGCTTTCTTATTGAAAAAGCCAAAGAGAGGAGCTGGATTAACAGATGTTTTTATTTTGCTGTATAGAGGAGAATTAGTATCTTCCTTGTTCAATAAAGAACATTTTCCTACTGTTAAATATCTTCCTTGCTTAATTATGTTTTAAAGTCAAATGTGTGTGTGTGTGTGTGTGTGTGTGTGTGTGTGTGTGTGTGTGTGTGTGTGTGGGGGGGTGGAGGTTTGGGGGTGGAGTCAGGGGCAGTGGCACATTTGAAATTATTTCTAAGGGAAAGACTTCCTGGCTTCTAAAGATATTGTTCTTCATGCTTCTAATAAAGTCTCTTGCTTGTCTGTGTAGCAGGCCCAAATGAACTAGAATTTAATCCAAAGTGGCTGACTGATTGACACAGACTGCTCCCTAAAAGCATGATAAAAATTTCTAAACATTGGGAAAATAAGAGAAAATGGACTAGGGAAAAGAAAATTCTTATGTTGTGAGACATTTATCTACAGTGAGTTTGATAGAATTAGAAGTCGCTGACTGACTGCTTTTCATATTATGTTGGGCTTTAGTACTGGCTTTTTAGAGGTAAAGCCAGCTTTAGTTTAGAAAAACATTCCACTTATAAAGTACAGTTGATTTTCATGAATGCTTGACTTTCTTGAAATGGGTTATTCTTCTTAACAATGAGGTGAATATTGAAAACAATTTCTCACTAATATGATGTGAATTTGATGAAAAAGACATTGTTTCTATATACAATACAGTAACTCCTTAAAAAAAACGATTGTTTAACCCATTTATTCACTTGCTTTGTATTGGAATCAGACCATATAAATTATTCCTACCAAGAATGTGCTGTTTTATATGACTCTATTGTTAGCCTTTTCCTTCAGATTTCTTCTATAGCTAATTTAGCAAAGCTGCATTTAAATCAGTCCCTGATGAGAGGACCTGGAGTTCACATTTTTACTTTTAATAGACACATTAGTCTTCCTACATGGTAAGATTTCATAAATGGCTTCTTATTCTTTTCTTGGGAGATAGCTATTATATATAACTCAGTGCATTTCTGGTCTTACCTTAGGGAATTTACAGGGGTTGTCATTGCTTTGGCTTCAGCTGAAATACAAGAGGTTTTAAATTGGATCTTATATTTGTGTTCAGGATTGAGAAAACTCTTCGTGTACCTTTTTTTTTTTTGCGGTATGCGGGCCTCTTACTGTTGTGGCCTCTCCCATTGTGGAGCACAGGCTCCGGACGCGCCGGCTCCGGACGCGCAGGCTCCGGACGCGCCGGCTCCGGACGCGCAGGCTCCGGACGCGCCGGCTCCGGACGCGCAGGCTCCGGACGCGCCGGCTCCGGACGCGCAGGCTCCGGACGCGCAGGCTCAGCGGCCATGACTCACGGGCCCAGCCGCTCCGCGGCATGTGGGATCTTCCCGAACCGGGGCACGAACCCGTGTCCCCTGCATCGGCAGGCAGACTCTCAACCACTGCGCCACCAGGGAAGCCCTTCGTGTACCTTTTAACAAGAGTCCTATAAAGGTTATGTTGGCTAAACCAGTTCGAATAACCAAATATTACTTTAATACTTAGTTATTTACAGGTTGCTTTTTCCCCACCCCCAGTAAGAAAAGGAAGGGAGGGAATTTCAGAAGCAGGGATGAGGTGAGGCTACTGGCAGAGTTATTTACACGTCGGCTTTGGGGCATAAAGGCTGTGGGAAGCTGTGAGTGGGGACTTACCCTGCCTGGTGAGAAGCTATGGTTGACTTTAAAACATTATACAATATAATTCATGTTCATAATAGAAAAGCAAGTAATACAAATTAACAAAAATAAGAAAAAAGACTATTCATAATCCTACCAGCCAAAGATAACTACTATTGAAATGTTGTGTATAACCTTTTATGCTTTTTTTTTTAAGTTTATGTTTGTCTTTTTATAACTGCAAAAATGGGATCCTCTGACTAGGATGTTCAATTAAAAATATATATCCTTTATCGCTTAATCAATAACCCTTGTCTCATGCCACATAATACAGGTAGTGTTTATAAGGAGTAAAAGAATGTAGTCACTACTCCAGGTCCCCAAGTGACTGGTCTGAGATGAACTGAAAGAGCACATGGTAGCCCCAGGGAGACTTCAGGAGAGAGAGGAATAGCATGCAAAAGCTGCCTCAATGAAGCCTTTAGTTACAATAAAAACGAAAACTCTGGTTATATATGTTCGGGAGTCACAAAGCAGGACTGGGACATTTACATGAAGACTCATACACAGAATGGTTTGGCTGAAGGGAAGTGGGGTGGTGGTGGATGGGAGTTACAGGATCTGTAACTCCTACCCACTTACTTACCATCTGTCAAGACCTGGAAAGGGTCTGAAATTTGATCCTACTTGCAAGCTAAGTTAGCCTGCTATAGTTTTATGGATGCTGCCAGCAGACACAAGATACCTGGATCAGAGGCCAAGGATTTATTATTCATGGCTCAGCAAGAAACATGAGCTTCATGTTCATGTCGGTTTCCCTTGTCCCTCAAATCTCATGAGGTGACACATGGAGGCTCAGGTAAACTTTACCCATAAAAACTAGGCAAAACTTTTGGTTTTCATGCAATGGGTGTCCCAAAAAATTCAGGCCTCAATCCCCTTCTCTGTATATCTTCACACACATGTTCCCTCCTAATAGAATGTTCCCTACTCTAGTAGAATAGTAGAATTTTCCCTAAAAATTGTATATATTTTTTAAAGTTTATTGGCTATACTTTGCTTAAGTCTTTTTAAAAAAGTATTCATTTATTATTTATTTATTTGGTTGCACTGGGTCTTAGTTGCAGCACATAGACTCCTTAGTTGCGGCATGTGAACTCTTAGTTGCAGCATGCATGTGGGATCTAGTTCCCTGACCAGGGATGGAACCCAGACCCCCTGCATTGGGAGTGTGGAGTCTTAGCCATTGTGCCACCAGGGAAGTCCCTAAAAAATATATTGTTAAAATGCGGTTGCTGCTTTTCAAAATAGCCATCAGTTTTGAAGGACAGTTTACTTAAACGTCGGCAAGTGCAAACAAAACTGTTCAGGTTCTTTCCCTGTTGAAAAATAATGTGCTGGGTATTGGAGCCTGGGCCTCCTGCAGAGTTTAGGGGCCTATTTCAGGCCTTGGTTGGGGAGAATCCGTGATTAGGTTACTATTTAACAGGGTACTAGATCATGAAGTCTCAGAGGAGACCTGGGTATTTTACATTTTAGGCTAACTGCTCCTTTTATGACTTCAGATGGCATCTAATTTGGAGAATAAACACCGTTGTAATTAGTCTAGAGGCATTGAAAGGTATCTGATGTTTGTACCTTTGTTATCAGGATTTGGCTCTGCCAGCCATGATGAGCTTTAAAATCCTGAAGGTAAAGCCTGTATCTATTCAGGAAACTCCATTAAGGCATCTGGTAATTAGGATTAATTTCCATCCTGGGCTTTCAATCCCTGTGATTAATATAGTGCATTGTGACTTGGTCTGAGTATATGAACTGTAATGTTTCTTATTTCACAATGTGAATTGGAGGATGGTGTGGGTTTGGGTGGGCCTTGGGAGGTATGATTTCAGGCTTGACTGGATTCTACTTGCCTCGTTGATTAGGAGATCTTTAAAAAAATGGCGGTTAAGCTCCAGTCCTAACCTTCTTTCCCAAACTTACTGTTATTCCCATGGGAAGGATTTACTCAGCCGGGCTGTTTACTCTGGCGACAGACAGTGGGTCATTTCCACCTTCATGGCTTAGCCCATGCCTCTGCTTCCCCTCCTTCATGGAGGTAATTCCTAAGAAAGTCCAGTCAAGTCTTGATCCCTCACGAACCTCCCTCTGTTCACGCCGTTTCTCGGTGATGGCTCCCTCCTCTCAGATCCACAGCTGGGGAGTATGAAGTTTGAAGGCAGGAACTTCATCTTGTACCTTGCCTAACATGCTGCCTTACAGATAGGAAGATCTCAGTGGCCACCTGGCTACTTGATCAAATTAAATCATGAAATAATAGTGTGTGGGAGCTTGACGGATGTAGGAGCTAATATAGAGAAAAGGACTACAAGAGGCAGTAACATACAACATGCTTTATTGGGTGGTGATTGCACAGGGTTGCACAAGAGGGGAGGTCCTCATGGCGTGAGACTATCCAGAGGCTTATGGTGAGGAAGCCAACAACCAGAAGGGGAGGAGGGCAAGTGAATTCCGGGCCAAAGGGGAATCATAAAGGGGGCTTGAGTGTCTACACAATGTCTCTCAGCAGTACAGTGGGAATCTCCGGGTCAGAGAGCTTTGAAGGGCAGCAGTGGCTTGGGGTATTATAGCTACAGAGTCCCATTGTATCACTAGATAACAGCTGTTGATGAGGTTTTGTGGGGTATGCAAAGCAGACAGGCCCTGAATGGCTAGAAATTTGCTAGTTTGGGCTATTTTTTATTGAGTTATAGTTCAATGTAATATATATTACTTTCAAGTGTACAACATAGTGATTTGATGTTTTTATACATTATGAAATGTTCAGCACAGCAAGACCAGTTACCAGATGTCACCATACAAAGCTGTTACAATATTATTAACTATAGTTCCTATGTTACATCCCCATGACTTAGTTATTTTATATCTGGAAGTTTGTACCTCTTAATCCCCTTCACCCCTATTTTGTCCATCCCCCCACCCCCATCCTTCTGGCAACCACTGGATTGTTTTCTGAACAAGCTAGAATGTATGAATCTGTTTCTGTTTTGTTTTGTTCATTTGTTTTATTTTTCAGATTCCACATTTAAATTGAATCATAGAGTATTTGTTTTCTTCAGTATGACTTATTTCACTTAGCGCAATACCCTTTAGGCCTGGCTATGTTGCAGCAAATGGCAAGATTTTATTCTTTTTTTTGGCTGAGCAATATTCCATTGTGTGTGTGTGTGTGTGTATGTATGTATCTTGCGTCTCATCTTTTATCCATTCATCTATCGATGGACACTTAGATTGTTTTCATATCTTGGCTATTGTAAATGTTGCGATGAACATGGGGTACATATATCTTTTTGAATAGTGTTTTTGTTTTCTTCAGATAAATATCTAGGGATGGGATTGCTGGATCATATGCTAGTTCTATTTTTAGTTTTTTGAGGAACTCCATACTGTTTACCATAATGTCTGCACCAATTTACATTCCCACTGACAGAGCGTGAGGGTTCCCTTTTCTCCACATCCTCACCAACACTTGTTGTTTCTTGTCTTTTTGATAATAACCATTCTAAAAGGTATGACATAATATCTTATTGTGGTTTTGATTTGCACTTCCCTGATGATCAATGATGTTGAGCATCTTCCATGTGCCTGTATGTCTTCTTTGGAAAAATGCCTATTCAGGTTCTCTGCCCATTTCTAATTGGGTTGTTTGTTTGTTTGTTTTTGCGGTACGTGGGCTTCTCACCATTGCGGCCTCTCCCGTTGCGGAGCACAGGCTCTGGACGCGCAGGCTCAGCGGCCATGGCTCACGGGCCCAGCCGCTCCGCGGCATGTGGGATCTTCCCAGACCGGGGCATGAACCAGTGTCCCCTGCATCGGCAGGCACTTTCAACCACTGCGCCACTAGGGAAGCCCCCAGGTTGTTTGTTTTTTTTTATATTGAATGAGTTTTTTATATATTTTAGATATCCACCCCTTATCAGATATATTCTTTGCAAATATCTTCTCCCATTCAGTAAGTTGCCTTTTCATTTTGTTGGTTTCCTTTGCTGTAGCCCCATTTCTTTATTTTTGCTTTTTTGCTCTTGCCTGAGGAGACATATCCAAAAAAATACTGCTAAGACCAATGTCAAAGTGTGTACTGCCTATGTTTTCTTCTACAAGTTTTATGGTTTTAGGTCTTACATTTAAGTTTTTAATTTGTTTTGAGCTTGTTTTTGTATATGGTGTAAGAAAGTGGTCCAGTTTCATTCTTCTTCATGTAGCTGTCTAGTTGTCTCAACATCATTTATTGAAGAGACTCTTTTCCCCATTGTATATTCTTGCCTCCTTTGTATAGGTTTATTGACCATATGAGCATGGGTTTACTTCTGGGCTCTCTGTTCAGTCCCATTGATCTATGTGTCTATTTTTTTGTGCCAGCACTGTACTGCTTTGATTACTATAGCTTTGTAGTATAGTAATACCTTCAGCTTTTTTTTTCTTTCTGAAGATTGCTTTGGCTATTTGGGGTCTTTTGTGGCTCCATACAAATTTTAGGATTATTTGTTCTTGTTCTATGAAAAATGCCATGGGTGTTTTGATAGGGATTGAGTTGAATCTGTAGATTGCTTTGGGTAATATAGACATTTTAACAATATTGATTCTTCCAATTCATGAGCACAGTATAACTTTCAATTTATTTGCGTCATCTTCAGTTTCTTTCCTCAATGTCTTATTGTTTTCAGACTATAGGTCTTTCACCTCCTTGGCTAAATTTATTCCTAGGTAATTTATCCTTTTTTTTCTGTAAATCAACTCTAATTTTTATTTTATTTATTTTAACATCTTTATTGGAGTATAATTGCTTCACAATGGTGTGTTAGTTTCTGCTTTATAACAAATTGAATCAGCTATACATAATCTATTCTTTTTATACAACTGTAAATGGGATTGTTTTCTTCATTTCTCTTTCTGATAATTTGTAATTAGTGTGTAGAAATGCAACATATTTCTGTGTATTAATTTTATATCCTGCAACTATACTGAATTTGTCTATTAGTTCTAATTTTTTTTTTATGGAGTCTTTGGAATTTTCTACGTATAGTATCATGTCATCTGCAAATAGTGACAGTTTTACTTTTTCCTTTTCAGTTTGAATGTCTTTTATCTTTTTTTCTTGACTAGTTGTTGGGGCATGGACTTCCAATACTATGTTGTATGAAAGTGCTGAAAGTGGGGATACTTATCTTGTTCCTGATCTTAGAGGAAAAACTTTCAGCTTTTCACCATTGAGTATGATGTTAGCTGTGGGTTTGTCATATATGGCCTTTATTTATTTTGAGGTATGTTTCCTCTATATCTTCTTTGTTGAGAGTTTTTATGATAATTGGATGTTGAATTTTGTCAAATGCTTTTTATGCATCCTTTGTTTTGTCAATGTGAGGTATCATATTTATTGATTTGCAGATGTTAAACCATTCTTGCATCCCTGAAATGAATCACAGTTGATCATGGTATATGATCCTTTTAATGTATTGTTGAATTTGATTTGTTAAGATTTTGTTGAGGATTTTTGCATCTATGCTCATCAGGGATATTGGCCTGTAATTTTCTTTTTTGTGTGTGTCTTTGTCTGGTTTTGGTATTAGGGTAATTCTGGCCTTGTGAAATGAGTTTGGAAGTGTTTTATTCTTCTTCAATTTGGGGGGGAATAATTTGAGAGGGATAGGTATTAACACTTCTTTAAATGTTTAATAAAATTCACCTGTAAATCCATCTCGACCTAAACTTTTTGTTTTTTTGATGTTTTTTTGATTCATGATTCAATTTCATTACTAATAATCACTCTATTTAGATTTTCTATTTCTTCATGATTTTGCCTTGGAAAATTGCATGTTTCTATAAATTTATCTATTTTTCTAGGTTATCTAATTTGTTGGCATATAATTGTTCATAGTATTCTCTTATGATACTTTTTATTTCTGTGGTATCATTTGTAATTTCTCCTAGTTAATTTCTGATTTTAATATTTGGGCTTTATTTTTTTTCCTCAATGAATCTGGGTAAAAGATTGTCGATTTCATTTATCTTCTCAAAGAATCAACTCTTAGTTTCATTGATCTTTTAATTGTTTTTTTAGTCTCTATTTCATTTATTTCTGCTCTGATCTTTATTACTTCCTTCCTTCTACCAACATTGGGCTTTGCTTGTTTTTATTTTTCTTGTTCCTTTAGGTGTCAGGTTAGATTGTTTATTTGGTATATATATATATTTTTTTTTCTTGTGGTAGGCATGTATGGCTATGAACTTCCCTCTTAGAACTGCTTTTGCTGTGTCCCATAGATTTTAGACAATTGTGTTTCCATTTTCATTTGTCTCAAGGTATTTTTTTGATTTCCTCTTTGATTTCTTCATTGACCCATTGATTGTTTAGTAGAATATTATTTAGTCTCCATGTGTTTGTATTTTTTCCAGTTTTCCTTCTGTAATTGATTTCTAGTTTTATACTGTTGTGGTTAGAAAAAATGCTTAATCTTATTTCAATCTTAAGTTTCCTCTTAAATTTATTGAGACTTATTTTGTGGTCTAACGTGTGATTATTCCTGGAAAATGTTCTATGTACACTTAAAAAGTATTCTGCTGCTTTTGAATGGAATGCTCTATATAGATATCTATCAAGCTCATCTGGTCTAATGTGTTATTTAAGGGCAGTTTTTCCTTATTGATTTTCCATCTGAATGATGTATCCATTGGCGAAAATGGAGTATTAAAGGCCCCTACTATTATTGTATTGCTGTCTCCTTTTCCCTTTATTTCTGTTAATATTTGCTTTATATATTTAAGTACTTCTATATTGGGCCCATAAATGTTTACTGATGTTATATCCTCTTGTTGAATCGATCCTTTTATCATTGTATAATATCCTTCTTTGTCCTTTGTTACAGTCTTTGTTTTAAAGTCTATTTTGTTTGATATGAGTATTGCTACCCCAACTTTGCTTTCTTTCCATTTACATGGAGTGTCTTTTTCCATCCCTTCACTTTCAGTCTATGTGTGTCTTTAAATCTAAGGTGAGTCTTTTGTAGGTAGCATATAGATAGGTCTTATTTTTTTATCCATTCAGCTTCCCTATATCTTTTGATTGAAGCATTTAGTCTAGTTACATTTAAATAGGTGTGTACTTTTTGTCACTTTGTTGTTTTCTGGTTGTTTTTATAGTCCTTCTCTGTTTCTGTTGTCTTCTCTTAGTTTCTTTCCTTGTGGTTCAATAGATTACTTTAGTGTTATGTTTTAATTTATTTATTTTTTGTGTATACATTTTATATTTTTGGTTTGTGGTTACCATCATGTTCATATATATATTGACCTCTCTATATAGCCATCTATTTTAAGCTGATAGTCACGCAAGTTGAAAGGCATTCTAAAAGCATTTGAAATATATTCCTCTGTGTCCTCATTTTGTTATTTGTTTCTATGAATTAGCTGAAACAGCTACCTCTCTGTCTTGAAGGAGTGGCCTTGTGTGGGAGCATCCCCTAAGTAGACTGTTTGCACCTGGTGGCTTTGGTAGGCTGGCTGGGGCTAAAGCAGGCCTGAGCTGGAGACCATCCCTGAGGAGTGCTGTGCCCAAAGCCATCTTGGAAGAGTGGCTGGAGCTGGAGCAGGAGTGGGCCAAGGTCATTCCCTAGGGAGAACCACACTGAGGCTGCCTTGGCAGGGCATCTAGAGCCAGAGCAGGTGTGGGCCTGGGGGGTGTGTCCCAGGGGAACCCCTAAAATGGCATTGCTGGTCCCTCTGACCTTGAAAAGGGTCCCAGCAGTTTTCTCCTGTTTGACAGAAGCTCTAG
Organism: Neophocaena asiaeorientalis asiaeorientalis; assembly: GCF_003031525.2. NCBI lineage: Eukaryota > Metazoa > Chordata > Mammalia > Artiodactyla > Phocoenidae > Neophocaena > Neophocaena asiaeorientalis. The sequence goes on from NW_020172717.1 coordinate 1,876,204, forward strand.
GGTTAGTAAATGAATTTTCTTTCTGTATAGTCTCATTCATTCACCTTTAAACTGCCTTTATTTTATTTATTTATTTTTTTGCTGTGTCCCAGGGTAGGTGAATCTATGCTTGGCCCCTCAGCAATATCCCTCATTGCTGCAGGTTGCCAGGTTGGGGATGGGGTTCCTGTGGATACTGTGTCTCCATCTTTCCTGCCCATTTCTATGTGGTTCTTCTATGTGCAGCAGCTGTTCAGTCAGACCTCAGGTCTTCTTCAGGAGGAACTGCTCTATATATAGGTGTAGATTTGATGTGTTTGTGGGAGGAGGTAAGTAAGCTTAGAGTTTTTCTACACCACCATCTTGGACCTAGTTTGGGCTACTTTTAAAATAATTTAAAGTGTTAAAAATTGAGTTTGATACTGGTGAGCTTTTGAGCTAATGGGTGTCAGACTGCAGTGAATATACAGAGGCCATCTTAGGCTCATTTATATAACAGAGTGAAATGTGGCTCATGTGTTCTTCTGAAAGGTAGATTTAGGCTAAATGTGGTAGATGCTTTTGTGAGAGGAATTACTTATTCGTGCTGTTGATTGTCTGTCAGCAGCACCAAAAATTGTGTTTTTATAAACATACTCACCTGAGCGAAGGCTTTGGTGGTTGTGAGCTCTGCTAGTTCTAGGCCTTGCTATTTTTTATTATGACTCTCTGGAGACTAAGTGAAGGAAGAAATGGAATAATTGTGGGTATTGAAGGAAATATCTACTCTTGAGATGTGAGTGTTCAGGGCAGGCCTGGTAGTGGTGGGTGGTCCTGCTGTGTGATGGGCAGAGTATTGGAACCAGGTTTGGATGTAAAAGATATTATTTTTCAAGTTGTTATCTATTTTATTTCTTGATTTCTACACACTTTTTTCTACTCTAGGAGCATAAGTAGGACAAGGCACTTGGCTTTTAAAGTATAATCTCCTCCCTTTCAAGCTATTTGTTCACAGTCTTCCTTCTGGAAAGTTAAGGTATTCTGGCTTTGACAATTGATTGTTACTCAGTGACATTATTGACATTGTATTAAGTATCTTCTCAATCTTTATTTTTTATTTCTTTGTGAGACATTAGAACTCAAGAAAAGACAACAGTAAAGAATTAATAACTCACCATTCTGTTTTGAAATGGACATTGGTTCTTTAAACAGAAGCATAAACTGAGTGTTGAACATTTCTTATTTTGAACTCCTCTAAGAATTCCTAAGGATCTCTACTCCCTCAAAAAAATAGGTGGAAGAATTTAATTTGTATAAACTTGCTAAACTACTAATAGACAAATATAATTTCTTCATATTAAAGGTAGTGGACCTAAACCTATTGCTGAACAAGAAGTAAAATGCTCACCATCTGGAGGTTAATTAGGTCTTTATGTTATTAGTATACTGTTTAAAATACTCAGTGGTATTTACTTATGAGCATATTGTATATTAAAATTGTATATTAAAATGATATCTATTGGGCATCACTTCATGCACTGTTCTTTTTAGTATTAGAACTAGAGTAGTTCCTTGGAAAATATTTCAGGTGGTGTGGCTCAGCCATGGGGTTTTGAGTAGGCAAAGAGGTGTTTTCTCTGAGTCATCATCTTGTACTCATCAGTCATATTTAATTTTCTTCCTGCTCAGCCCAAATCTTTTTTCTGCCTCTTTTCTGCCTCTTTTCTGCCTCTCTCTTCTCCCTCTCCTTTTCATATTAACTCCCTTCCTCCTAGTCATCTTCTGTGCTAAAATTCACATACCTACTCTCTAAGTTCGTTGTTCAACTTCTAAAGGAGGAGAATGGTCAGTTCTTATCCTTTCAGTAGGTCAAAGTGATGGGGGTTGAGGTTGGTGGGTGAGGTGGGGAGTGGGGGAGTAAGCAGGGGAATAAGAATAGAGAGTGTGAGGGGATTAAAAGCTACTGTGTTTTTTTCTCATTTCTAAATAAAGGGCCAATTGTGACAGATTACAGGAAAATAAAGATACCTGGGTACCTCTTTCATGACATGACAAGTAGATTTTCATAGAATTCTGCAAGGGAGCAGGGTAAGATCACCAAGGGTAAGAGTGAAATTGAGGAGGAAAGAGAGCATCGTAGTCTTGACCCCCAAAGAGCACTTGCAGCTTAGATAAGTAGAGCAGAAGAACCCACCAAAGGAAACCGAGGAGGTGGGAGTATTGGGAGGGGACAATAAAGGGTCAAGGGCTGCTGAGTCGTCAAGCCTTATGAGCTTAGAAATGCCTTCACTCCATTAGCAACATGGAGGTCATTTGTCATTTTGCTGAGTATACTTCAGAGGTACAATGGGCAGAAGACTGATTGGAGAGTGTTGAGGATGAAAGCAAGCAAATAAATGGAGACAACTGGTATGGTCATCTACACTCATTTCTTCCATTCTAAGGCCTGCTGTTTCCCCTTTCTCTCCAACACTTAGATATTTCAGGAGATGTCTTACAATGGTTCTCAAGGGTGCCTGCTAGAAGCTGTGGGGAGGAGTGGCCTGGGACGGACTTGTCAAGGCCTCTGGCCTGTGTGGACAGAGCTTGGGCAGAACATGTTCATCCAATAATCACCTCAGTTGAGCTCAGGGATCTGATAGTACCGCACTCTCCTGAATCTTGACTTAAATTCCTATCTTATTTGTGGATTGAAATGTCTGCTAAAAGGATGATACAGTGATGCAGCGTTGAATTCAAGCATTGATAAACACCAGAAGTTGCTTATGGAGATATAGTCAGTGACACTGAAGGCTGTGAAAATGGCCAAATGTCCAGTTCTAGGTCACAGATTTTCAAATCTAGGAGAGTTTGAGGGATGATTTGTGTTCCTGAACACCTGTCTGTTAAACACATCTGGCTACTTTCAAGGGAGCTGTTTAGCACTACATTAAGCATACTTTTTAAAATGAAATGAAAGTAGCATACCTTATTCATATTATGACACTCGTATTTTGAGCCTAAGTCTTCACATCTAGAGATTCTCAATTACTTTTAGCCATTTTCTGTGTTATGTTTCGCTTCAGAAGAGCATGCTAATTTTCCTAAGCTGAACTCAAGATTTTGATTTCTTTATCACATTTAAGGTTTAGCATATAATTTTTTCATATGGTAATCTTTTCCGTACAATGATGAACTTTATTGGCTAGTATTTGTTAAAGAGTTTTTTAAAATTTGCTTTTTAAGTATAACTTACATATAGCAAAGGATACAAATCTTATATGTATAGCTGACAATTTATACATATGCCTCTACCTATGTAGACAACACCAAATCAAGATATAGAACATTTCCAGCACCCCAGCAGACCCCCCGCAAAGTAACTGCTATTCTGATTTTTATCACCACAGATTAATTGTGGCTATAAAAATTTAAGGATACCATGGCTTCCAGTTCTGCATGTAAGGAGCTTGGAAATTGCCACTCCATCCTAATAACATGTAAAAAGCTGAACAGACTGAAAAATCAGCAACTCTTATAGGAGCTGTAAGATAAATGAGGTCAGAGGGCAAACTGCTGCCCCCAAGATTGGAGAGATGTACAAATACAGGGAATCATGGCTTATCAGGGAAGAGACTCATGAGTGGAAATTGTAGCCGGAACCAGTGGTGGGGCAGGAAAATCTGAGCTATAATTGACAAATTGCTGGAGACTCAGTGTGAACTCAGAGTTAAAAATTCAAGGTAGGAGGCAGATATGAGGGTGCCCTACAATATTATGAGTTTTACTTCCAGAAGTTCCATCAGGTTCTTACAGTAAATGTCAGAGAGAAATCCTCTCATGCTTCTATCAGAGGGAGAGGAAAAGGAGCTATTTTGAAATATGCCACAGCATTCTATTTTTCTTAATAAGATCTGCCTTCAGGAGAAACTATTTTACCATAGTCTAACCTGCTGGGGTATTATCAGAGTCTAACTGACCTGGGAGAAGGGAAATACTGAACTCCAGCCCACTATAGCCATCCTATCCCACCTAAGGGGAAAGAAAAAAAATCTGAGCAACACTTCTGAAGTTCACAGTCCAGAGGTATAGGCTCACTAAAAGACCTAATTATAGGACTCTAGAACATTTCCCCTCCGTACCTCACCACTACATTACTAAGGCTACTGATGACAGTTCCTTTTGACCAATAAATCATGTCTGGGTATCAAGGAAATTACAAGGCACACCAAAAAAAAGCACAAATTGAAGAGACAGAGCAAGCATCAGAACCAGGGATATTGGAATGATTAGAACAGCATGCAAGAACAGATGGGCAATGCCAGCAGAGAGATGAAAATCCTAAGAAAGAACCAAAAAGAAATGCTAGAGATTAAAAAAACAAACACTGTAACAGAAATGAAGAATGCCTTTGATGGATCAGTAGACTGTATACAGCTGAGGAAGAAATCTCTGAGCTTGAGGATATTTCAATAGTAAACTCCAAAACTAAAAAGCAAAGAGAATAAAGACAAAAAAAGCTGGAACAGAATAATCAAGAACCATGGGACAACTACTAAGGGTATAACACATGCGTAATGAGAATACCAGAAAGAGAAGAAAGACGAAAAGGAACAGAAGAAATATTTGAAACAATTATGACTGAGGATTTCCCCAAATTCATGTCAGACACCAAACCACAGATTCAGGAAGCTCAGAAAACACTAATCAGGATAGATTTCCCCCAAAACTATACCTAGGTATATCATTTTCAAACTACAGAAAATCAGAGATAAGGAAAAAGTCCTGAAAGAAGCCAGAAGGGAAAAAATACCTTAGTTACACAGGAAAAACAATAAGACTTGCATGCAACTTCTCCTCAAAAGCCATGCAAGCAAGAAAAGAGTGAGTTCAGTATTTAAAATATTAAGAGAAAAAAATCACTAACCTAGAATTCTGTGTCCTGCAAAATTACCCTTCAAAAGTGCAGGAGAAATAAAGACCTCAGACAAACAAAAATTGAGGGAATTTGTTGCCAGTAGACCTGCCTTTCAAGAAATGTTAAATTCTTTAGAGAGAAGGAAAATGATATAATCAGGAACTCTGATCTACATAAAGAAAGAGCATTGAAGAAGGAATAACTGAAGATAAAATAAAAATTTTTATTCTTAATTCATATAACAGATAACAGGATAATGGTTTGTTTGGAATAATAATGGCAACAATGTATTGATATTTGATTATTCTTATTTATATATCTTATATATATGCATACGTATGTTTATATATAAGTGAAATGAATGACAGTAATGAAACAAGGGAAGGGAAGGAAGAATTAGAATTATTTTGTTACTATAAAGGGTACTACCTTTGAAGTGGTATAGTGTTATTTGGACTTGGATTAGTTATATATTTCAAACTCTAGGACAACCATTAAAAAAGTAAAAAAAAAGTATAACTGATATGTTAAGAGATAAGAGGAAAGGAAATCATATAAAATGTTCATTTAAAATCACAAAAAAACAGAAAAAGAATAGAAGGCAATAACAGGAACAAAGAACAAGTGTAATCAATGGAAAAAAATACTAACAAATTTAGTAGGTATTAATCCAGCTATGAATAAACACTTTGAACATCAGTGGTCTAAATGCACCAATAAAAAGAGATTGTCAGAATGGACAAAAAACAAGACCCAACTATATGTTGTCTACAAAATCCCACTGTAAATATAAGATGTATGTAAGTTAAAAGTAGATGAATGGAGAAAAACATACCATGCAAACACTAATCAAGAGAAAGCAGGAGTAGGAGTAGCTATATTAATTTCAGACAGATTTCAGAGCAAGGAAAGTTATCAAGGATAAAGAAGGGCATTACAAAATGATAAAGGTATCAATTCTCCAAGAAGACACAAGAGTCCTTAATGTGTATGCACCTAACAGTATCAAACTACATGAGGCAAAAATTGATAGAACTGTAGGGAGAAATAGATGAATACACTATTGTAGTTGGAGACTTCAAAAATACCTCTAGTAGAAATAGATTCAGCAGGACAGATCCAGACAATCATAAGAATATTGTTGAACTCAACAACATCATCCATCAACTTGATATAATTGACATCAATAGACTACTTCATCCAGCAATGGCAGAATATACATTCTTCTCAAGCTCACACGGAATATTCACCAAGATAGACCACATTCTGGGCCATACAACACATATTAACACATTTAAAAGAATAGAAAACATACAGTGTCTGCTCTCAGACCACAGTGGAATTAAACTAGAAGTCAATAAAGAACCATACCTGCAAAATCCCAAAATAGGTAGAGATTAAATAACACAGTTCTAAATTACACATGGGTCAAAAAAGTAATCTCAGGATAAATTTAAAAATATTTTGAACTAAGTGAAAATGAAAATATAAATTATTAAAATTTGTAGGATGCAGCAAATGCAGTGCTTAGAGGGGCATTTGTAGCATTGAATGCATATATTAGAAAAGAGGAAAGATGTAAAATCAGTAATATTTTCTACATTATGAAATTAGAAAGAGTAAATTAAATCCAAAGTAAGTAGAAGAAAAGGAGATAATAAGAATGAAAGCAGAAATCAATCAAATTGAAAACAGGAAATCAATACAGAAAATCAATGAAACTGAAACTGGTTCTTTGAAAAGATCAATCAGGTCGACAAACCTCTAGCCAGGTCAACCAAGAAAAATGAAAGAGGACACAAATTTCTAAATTTAAGGATATCAAATAAAAATACCCTAAATACCAGGTTTCCATGTACTTCTTGTTTGACTACCTTCATAGTTTCACTTCTTCTTTAAGTGGTTCATTCTATAGCTCCTAGTTCCACCACTCCTTCCCCTGCTCAGTCACTTCTAGCTGGAAGGCAAAAGCAGAAGGGGGTTATATTCAGAGAGGTTAGAGAGGTTCCTTCAGCAGTGGAGTTTGCCCACCATTCATTGATGTCTGAAATCACTGCAATGAAGTTTCTTTCAATTGAATGAGTTGTCTCTGAAGGGTAGCAATGCCAGTTTATAAGTGTAAAGCATCACCTTCAGATTCTTTCTTATAGAGCAGCCAGGCAACAGGCCTTGATAGGGAAGAGGTGAGGGAAGGTTGGGTTCTTGGCAAGTGGGGGTGGGGTAGGAAAATGCTTCAGAAAGAGGAGAGAAGCTGAGAGTGGAGCTGGACAGTAGCTGATCATGGGTGCCCCTCCTCCCAGTCAGGCCTCCTTGGCTCCCATCTCTGATGATGCTGTCACAGGCCACCCTCCTCATGATCTTGCCTCTCTGTCTCTCATTAGGTGCCAAGCCTCCTCTATTCTTTGATTTTAGAATGGCCCTGCAGTCTCTCCAGTACCTTAGGCCCCTGTGTTCAGCTACTTGGGGTTGTAATGGCTCAACACTACTGACCATGGTCGTGGAGACTGTGGCTGGTGATTTGTGATCTTTTTACCTATAACATCTGTTAGAATCATTGGGGTAGGGAGATGGTTGGGGTGTTCCTGCTGCAGTGTGAAGTAATTGGAAATGCCTTTCTTGCTCTCCAGTTATAGGGAATCTATCCTTTTTGGAGGGTGGTACTCCTTCTGGCCCAAGTTTTGCCTTATGGATCCTGGGGAGATGTGACTCCTTTCTGGCTTGCATCACTGGGCATATTCATTCAGGACAGTTCAACTGTGGTTTTGGCTAGGCATGGCTGGGTAGAGGGCTCAGGAAAATTCAGAATACATCCTTGCTTACTAATATCCTCCTTCCACCCATTTCTTTTCATATTTTAATTTTGGTAAAATCTTGTTAAAATTAAGACCAAAGGTAATCTGCAGGAAAAATAAGAAGCTATACCTCAAAAAGAGCTAGAAGTCTGCATGTGAGAGGAAAGGGAAGGGACTATTCAGACTCCCCAGCACCACCGAACCCTTGCCTTGATTGTGTGAATATGAGCACTTCAGGTCTTTCTCCTTATGGTCAAGTCAAATATATGTGTTTGTTCCTGAAAACTCCTGAGAGTTGCATATGACAATTTGAATAGTAGCCATGGTAGTCTTATTCTAGGAAGGCAGAATAGGAAGGGGTTAGAGGATGGGCTCAGTGTCCCTGGGTTCAGGTGGGTAGGGAAGGAGGGCCTCCTCAGAAAGCTAAGATCTGAATAATGGAAAGGGGGAAGAAGCCATGCACGGATATGGGAGGAGAGCGTTCTAAGTGGAAGGACACAGCAAGTGCAAACGTTGTGAATGAACATATCACACTTGAGAAAGAACAGAGAGTGTGGAATGGAGCTGGATTACAGTGAATGGGGAGAGAGTAGCAGGAGGGCAGGTGGAGACAGCTAGTGTATGGCCTTGTAAACTAGGTTAGGGAATTAGATCTGACTCTGAATGCAACGAAAAGTCCCTAGAGGGTTTTAAGCAGGGAACAGACATAATTTGATTTGGGTTTGTTAAAGATCACTCTGGCTACTGTCTGTCAAATGGGTTAGGGGAAGAATAAGAGTGGAAGCAGGGAGACCAGTTAAAGGCCCATTGTAATAATCTAAGACAAGAGAAGATGTTATCTTAGGCCAGAGTGGTTGTGGTGGAGATGGAGTGAAGTGGGTTTAAGTTTAGATGTATTTGGATGTGCGGTCTACAATCCATGTTGCTCATGGATTGAGTGTGGGAGAAGATGGAAAAGGAGGAGTTGATGATAATCCTAATATTTTGACTTGAGCAGCAACTAAGTGGGTGATACTTAAGGTGGAGAAGATAGACTTTTTACAGGGGAAGGGACTGTAGGTACAGTTTATGGAAATCCAGAGTTCTGTTTTAGCCATAAATTGAGATGTCTTTTAGACATTAGACATCTATGTGGAAATGTCATGTAGGCAGTTGGATATGGGATTTGGAGCTCAGTGAAGATATAGGGACTGATGCTAGAGATTTGGGAGCCATTGCTATGTAGATGGCATTTGAAGCCTCAGGAATGGATGTGATCTTGTAGGGAGTGGATGTAGAGGTAGAAGAAAAGAGGGCTGAGATCTGAGCTCTCCAGCATTTAGAAGTCAAGCAGAATAGAAGAAAACTGAGAGGACTCAACCAGAGAGATATATAAAGTACTCAACTTAGAGCTTGACAGGTAGTAATGGTCAGTACAATTACAACCACTACCACTGCCACTGTTTTATAAAAGAGGTAAAATACATAAAATCTCTGATTCTACTTTTCCTTGTAGACATTATCTTTGATTATACAGTGCCAGCATTTCATGCGTGTTCTTTAATTTTCTTATTTGCCTTCACTGTTGAAGACACAGGCAACTGGCTTGAGTCCAGTGAGCTACCAACTGAGCCTTAAGCTTTGCTGTTTTCAGCACACCTAGTGATTTCCAAGTTTGTACCAATTGTATTAACCTTATGAGAATTGAACTTCCTATCACTAGTATCAGCACTTTCAATTTTACATTTTCCACTTGTTTGTAAACCAATAAGGACAAAATGCAATAAAGTATTCACATAATTGCACAAATTGCTGTACAAAGATGGTGACTGCCAAAATGGAACTGGCTGCAAGCAGGCAGTGCCATGGTGTGATAGATTTAAATGTTTATTACTCAGCTGAAGTATGAAAATATGCACATGCAGGCAGTTTTGCAAGGGCCTCTGTATTTTCTACAACTGCATTTTTCTTCCAGAAGTCAAATATATGAAAGACAATACCCACTTGTATTTGTCCACCACCAGGTACACCAACTTTCTTTTATATATCTCTCTAGCTGCTTTCTTCACAGAAGCCAAGGATCAAGAAGTATGGCCCCCATTTGTAACACTAGTGCTTGACTTAGTAATCAATAGCTCAAAATATCATTTAGTTGAATAGTCCTCTTGTTTAATGAGGAGTTAGAGATTGGCTAGTAGAAAACATCACAGATGGTAAGCAACAGACTTGAAGGGAGCATGCCAGCCACTAATTACTAAGACATATTTGGAGAGCATTGGTACTTGTCTTAACCCACAAGGGAGAACTTCCATTGATCCAGGCTTCCTTCCATTTCCACAACTCTGAGGCATGGTTTAAAGCAAATGCTTTAGCAATTGACTTGACTTTCCAAATATCAGGCCCATTTTAATTCTGAAGAAAGAATCCTTATTCCACAAAAGATTAAAAAATTTTAATTTCTCTAAGAACTCAATTCCCTCGTCTTTGACTTAACCTGCCTTCTGCTCCCAAACTGCCCTATATATATGGCTGCTTGCTGATGCATTGTTTTAATCGGTGCAGCTTTGCTTTTGGAATCTTTACATTAGTAATAGAAGTGCCTAAGTTTACATTAGTGACCCATTTGTGAAGGCTGATCATTGGTAAAAGTTATTCCATTTTACGAATTCTGATGGATATTGCAGTATTTATTTACAGATAGCTGGGGATGAGGAGATGACATCTTAATGCTTCAAACACTCTTTTAAAAAACTTTTAAAGTAGGTATCACATATGTCCAGTATACAGCATAATAATAAAGTGAACATTCATGAGCCCATTCCCCGTTTAAGAGCTTTACCAATGCTATTGAAATTTCTTGAAGTTTCCATATATTTTCCCCCTTTCCTCCTATTTTGTTAGCTGTATTAATTTTACATTGTCAGAGCATACGCTACTTTCCATACTGTTTATTTTGCCCTATCCTTATCTTTTAACCTTAATGGTACAGTTAAATAGATTCAATGCTCAGTCCATTCTTTATATGAAGTTTTCCCAGTAATTTCTTATTTGTCTGAAGCTAATTTTCCAGAAGAATACTCAGGAAAGGTTAATGGACTCAGTATCTCTGAATTCTTGCATGTTCATAATTATTTGGTTGAAGCATTTATTCTGGAAAGATGGATATAAAATCCTTGGCTTATGTTTTCTTTCTTGGAATATCTTTAAAAATATTGTTCCATTGTTTTCACCATAAAATGTTGTTGTTGAGAAGTCTGATGTCAATTTTATTTTCTGCACTTCATGTGTGACCTAGCCTTTCTGTTTCGATGCCCAAATAATTATTTCCTCTTTTTAAAAGTCTAATAGTTTTACAAGAATATATATTAACCATTATGGGATTGTCTTTGGGTACATGAAGTGCCCTTTTCATATAAAGATATGTCTTTTTTAATTTTAGGCATATTTTCTTAAATTATTATTAAAAATTTGTTTTTCAGTTTCATGTGCTTTAGTTTTCTTTTTGGAGACTCAAATTATATGAATGTTTGAGCATTTGTTTGCCTCCTTTTCTTTCTCTCGGATCCTTTTTACTGCTTTCTCTTTTTCTGTATGAGGTCTGTTTTCTCTCGTGTTCTTTTTGATGAATTTTTTCTGATTTTATGTGATTCTGATAATTTTTCACATTTTATTCTCTTACATTGTCATTTTATTTATGACCTCATTTATTTCTGACATGTACTGTTTTTAAAACTATGTTTTCTTGATTTATTTTAGCTCACTTTGAAATATTAGATTATAGCTTCCATCTGGTTTGAGTCCACATTTTTCTGGTTTGTTCTCATTGTCTGTTGGGATATTTTACAGCTCATTCTAATCTGTTTTTCTAGCAATCATTTATAATAGTATGGAATGGAAGGGTATATTCATTTCATATTCAAGTCAGATAAGTTTTCTTGGGCTATGAGGACAGGGTTTCTGAGGGGCCTGGGGATTGTCCAGAGTAGCTTTCATAGCTTCATAGCTTAAAGGCTTGCTCTTCTTTGTTACCCTAATATACTTAATATTTGGCTTTTCTCTACAGCTCTTCCTCTGTCTTTCAGAGAAAAATCTGGTTCAGGATTTTCTGCCTCCAGCCCTGTTTTTCCTAGAGCTTTAAAAACGTTATGTTTAAAAGAAGTGCTCTTACCTTTAGATGTATCAGTAGTATTTTTGTTGTTCAGTACTTCCTGAGTTCTGCCTTCTCTGGACTCTTCTTCACTGTACAGTATTTGAAACTTCTTTCTTCATGACCTTCAGTGTCCTGCCTTGCCCACTTTCCTTTTCTTCTTCTTCTTCCCTGGGTGAGGCTCTGTTTTCCTAGGAAAGAATTTGCTATATAATCCCTTTTGCCTTAAAGTCTCTCTCTTTTTTGAAACTGATAGTAGTATAGCTACCCCAGTTTCCTCTTGGTTAGTACTTGTGTGATGTATCTCATTCTGTACTTTAATTTAAACCTTTCTGTGTAGCCTTCTCTTTTAGGTATATATCTTGTAAATAGGATATAGTTTGATTTTCCTTTTGCAGTCAGACCACTTGTGTTTGTAACTGGAAAGTTAATTTTATTTACATTATTTTATTACTGATAATATCTGGAGCTATTTCAACCATCTTCCTTAGAGTTGATATGTGGATAGTTTCCACATTGTCTATGCTGTATTTCCCCTCCTGCCTCTTTCTATGTTTTACTTGTTTATTTTCCTTTTATAACTTTTCCCCCCTCCACGGGTTTGACCTTATATACTATATTCCTCTCTCTTAATGTTTTTTCTCGAACTCTTATTGCATACTTAACAATCTAGCAGAGTCTAATTAGTATGTCAAGCCCCCGTGCAAAATAAAAAGAACCACCATTGCACATATGAGGTACTGAAGGACACTTCCAAACTGGTCCCTCTTCTCCTGACTGACTCACATGCTGACATCTCCCGTTATATCATTCTTTTATTTGTGCTGTTAAAACCAGACTTTACGGATGTTTTTGTTACTATCATATCTCTTTGGATTTACATTTATGTTTCTACTTTGCTTACCATTCCTTCTTGCAACTTAGACCTTCCTTCTCAGATCACTTTTGTTCTGTAACAATAGGTAACTTAAACAATGTTTTTGATCAGTTATAGAAATTCTCAACCATTATTTCTTTAAAAATTGCTTCTACATTCTATCTATCCTCTTCCTTTGAGACGCCAGTTAAATATAGCTTATCTAATCTTGATCTGTCTGTTATGTCACCTTTACATTTTTGATCATGGAACATCCAAACTGTATTCTGTAATGTCTACTTATCAATTGTAATTCTCACCTTTCAGCTCTATCTTATCTACTGTATAACTCACTTATTAAATGCTCAATTTCAGAAGTTTATTGATTACTCAAAGGTTTTTTCTGCTTGTTTTTCAAATTTTCTTGGTCAATTTTAGTAGTTTCTTGTTCCTTGCTCATTGTTTTATTCTAAATTTTAAAGCATTTTATACTCAGGTATTTATTTTATATTTGGCATCTGATAATTTCAACTTCAGAAGTTCTTAGAGGTCTATTTTTTTTTTACCAATTTTATTTACTTATTTATTTATTTATTTAAAAATTTTTATTGGAGTATAGTTGCTTTACAAGGTTGTGTTAGTTTCAAATGTACAGCAATGTGAATCAGCTATATGTATACACATATCCCCTCTTTTTTGGATTTCCTTCCCATTTAGGTCCCCACAGAGCACTGAGGAGAGTTCCCTGTGTTATACAGTAGGTCTGTTTTTTTCAGTCTGTTGAATCATACTCATGAAGTCTCGTTTCCTTGTGTGTTTGGTGGGCTTTGATTGAACTTACCCTGTGAAAATTCTGAGGGCCTAAATGTTAGTTGTTCTTCTGCAGAGAGGATTTGAGTTTGCATCTGCTGAGGGCTGGGAGGTACTGCCAATCTTGGAATGTTTCAGCCTCTTTTATGAGTCCTTGCTTGAAGTGGGAGTATGGGGTTTAGATCCTTCACCTGGCCAAGGGCAACATTCCAGATATCTTAACAGCACTGGCTCCAGGAAAGTCCTCTGACTGCTTCTTCATTGTGTTTGCTGACTGGCACCATGCAAGATTCAGCTCATCAGTTTTCTTTTTTTCCCTCTTGGTTCCTGAGGATTTCTCCTAAACCTCAATATGCCTTACAAAATATGTTTGTTTAAGTTAATCTATAGTTTTACTTATTAGAGTATCTAGTTTTGGTCCATCATACTGTTAGAAGTGGATGTTACTTACTTTTCTCCAAAGAAAATAATTTCTCCTGTATGTAGGACTTGAAATATGTAAAACTCAGAGGGCAAATGTAGGATCTTTTCCATCAGTAAACAAAAACCTTAATGTTAAGTATTATAAAAAGTCCCATCAGAAAATGGTTCATAACATTCTTTTATTTGTTCTTTTCTTCTAGCATCCTCCAGGAAGTTAATTCAAATTATAGTTTTGTTGTAGCTTATTTATTGACTTGTTTTTTTTGCTATTACTTCTGGGCATGGTTCTATAAAAGCATCTATTTTCTAATTTTTTAATTTATTTTAATTTTTATCTGCGTTGGGTCTTCGTTGCTGAACACAGGCTTTTTCTAGTTGCAGCAAGCAGGGGCTACTCTTCGTTGCAGTGTGTGGGCTTCTCATTGTGGTGGCTTCTCTTGTTGTGGAGCACAGGTTCTAGGTGCATGGGCTTTAGTAGTTGCAGCACGTGGGCTCAGTAGTTGTAGCACGAGGGCCCTAGAGTGCACGGGCTTCAGTAGTTGTGGTGCATGGGCTCAGTAGTTGTGGCTTGCAGGCTCTCGAGCGCAGGCTCAGTAGTTGTGGCACATGGGCTTAGTTGCTCTGCGACATGTGGGATCTTCTTGGCAGGCAGATTCTTAACCACTGCACCACCAGGGAAGTCCCTCTAAAGTTTTTTGAAAATGCATTTTAAAATTTGTTAAAGCAATAAAACATGACAGAAAATGTATCATGACAATAAAACTATAACTCTACCTCCTTAATCTTGAACTGAGATACATAAAGTATTGGTAGAGAAGAGGTACAAGTCCTAATGAAAGGATTCCCCCAAGCACAGAGCAGTCTGCTGGGGCAAACACATGAGAGAATTCAGGAAGCCTGGCAGAAGAGACATCCAGAAGGAAGCAGAGAAAAAAATTTTCTCCTTGACCCCCAGGGACTAAGAATGTCTGTTTAAGAATGTCTATTCCTGAACCCTGTCCTAGACCCAACAATCAGGATCTGAATTTTTGACAAATTCTTTGTGATGCTCACAATGAAGTTTTAGAACAACAGACCTAAGGCATTTCTTAGAAAGGAAAAGAAACTAGATGTTGACATCAGACTTCTGAGTGCTTTTGGTTGTTCTAATTATCTATGCTCAAGTTAATATGAGAAGATGTTATGTAGTTCTTCTTCCAGACTGTGGGTTCAATCATCCTTAAAAACATTGTTTAATACATTTTGTTGTAAGTTCCATAGACTCTTCATGTAACTGTCATTTCAAGTTATAATATGATATTCTAATGTGGGGAATAAATCATAATTTTCTTAGTCATTTCTTCATTGCTGTACATTTGAGCCATTTCCAACTTTGGGCTGTAATATATGATACTGTGATAAACCTTGGGGTACATAGACTTTTTCTTTTTCCGTTTAAACATTATATCTCTGCACTTAGATACTTAGATTTGGAATTACTGGAAAGAAAGACATTAATGCACTTAAGACTCTTGATGAAGTTTGCCAAATTGCTTTCCAAAAGGCTATACCAATTCAAACTGCTGCCAGCAATGTAAGAAAGTATTTCAGGGCATCCCAGCCAGCATTGGACATTATCATTTATCTATTAGGCAGTTAGTGTTCTCATTGATTTTGAATTTTCAGCTGTTGGATTCCACTGGGCCTACTTAATGAGTTTTCAGAAAGGGCTGGGCTAGGTAAAGTGAAGAAATATAGTGCACAGCGCATCCCCATTGGTTGGACATCCATCGTAGAATCTCACTGGCATCTGTTGCCTCTTGGTCTGCCAAAGTGCAGGTGACTTCTCTTCTTTCGACCTCTGTTTTCTCATTCATGAAATGAAGGGGTAGGGCCAACTGCCCCCAAGATCCCACCTGGCTTCTAGGTTATGATCAATACCTTGATGTGAACCTCACATTTCAAATCTGTGCAGATTTCTCTGGTTGTCTTGTCAGTGGCTGCAGGGATTTGTCTGTCTACCATGCACATTATTTTCTTTTCTTTGGTGTCTTCAGTAGAATGTATTTTGGAGTTTGTTCTTGCTTTGCTCCCCCTCCTCCTTCTGAAAATTCTGATTAAGAAAAAAAAATGCAAATATGGTATATGAATATTTAAAACATGATTTGCATTTAACAAATTACACATGATCACATAATTCCCAATGCGATTTTGCATCAGGGAAGAAGTGAGAATATGTATTTTATATTAAATGCATAGCATTTAAATACTTTAATGCAAACAAACTGCATTTGAATATTAATCTCTCCCAAAAAGACCTTGCCAGGCATATTAAATATTTAAAACTTTTCCTCATTGCAAAGTTTTTGAACCCCTTGAACGTTTCTACTTTTCTCTGTTATTCTGAAGTCTGGAGAATCTTTGTATTTTCTATGCATTTACTGTGAATTTTGAATTTCTACTGGTGAAGTTTTTCTTTCACAAGGACAAGGGTGAATTAACAGGCCACACTCTAACCCTCAGTGTAGAGAGTGTTAAACCCATCATGCTAAACATAGTAGTGAAGAGAGCTGAGTATGTGGTAAAGAGAAGGAAATTGTTCAGTATAAGATGTGATAAAAACGTAGATTCTGAGTGTTGGGCTTAACCTTACAAGTCGTCAAGTTGAATCATCTATCTAATGCAGAGTCCAGATACCACATCTCTAGGTGGTTGGTTAGTCACTTCTTGAATATCTTCAGTGTTTGGGAGCTCACTACCTCACAAGCTAGCCCTGTCTATACTATAATTGGACAGTGTTCTCTTTGGGAACATTCTTATTATCTTGAATTCAATTCTACCTCTAAATGAGCCACTAATTTTAGTTTATTCTCCTGGAGCAATTACACAGGATTAGGTAATTCCCAAAGTGATTTTGTATAAAACAATTTTCTACAGGCATGTTTGCTGTTCTTAATAATAATTAAAAATAAGTTCCACAAAAAGGAATGATCTTCCCAGTATGCCTTGAGGGAATTGAACTCAAGAACATGTTAGATGATTTATTGGATTTGACACCAACAGCAAAGACAACAAAAGCAAAAATAAACAAGTGGAACTACGACAAACTAAAATGCTTCTGCACAGCAAAGAAAACCATCAACAACACAAAAAGGCAACCTACAGAATGGAGAAAACATTTGCAAATCATATATTTGATAAGGGGTTAATACCTGAAGTATATAAAGAACTCATACAAGTCAATCAAATGCAAAAAAAAATAATTTAAAAATGAGCAGAACAAACACATACATATGGAATCTAAAAAAAACAAAAAATGGTTCTGAAGAACCTAGGGGCAGGACAGGAATAAAGACGCAGACATAGAGAATGGATTGAGGACACTGGAAGGGGGAAGGGGAAGCTGGGACGAAGTGAGAGAGTGGCATGGACATATATACACTACCAAACGTAAAATAGATAGCTAGTGGGAAGCAGCCGCACAGCACAGGGAGATCAGCTTGGTGCTTTGTGACCGTCTGGAAGGGTGGGATAGGGAGGGTGGGAGGGAGACACAAGAGGGAGGGGATATGGGAACATATGTATATGTATAACTGATTCACTTTGTTATAAAGCAGAAACTAACACACCATTGTAAAGCAATTATACTCCAATAAAGATGGTAAAATAAATAAGAATAAAAAATAAAAATGAGCAGAACAGAACAAAAAGAGCACATCCTAATGGTCGACATGAAAAGATGCGTATCACTAATCATCAGGGAAGTGCAAATCAAAACCTTTGAGATATTATCTCATACCTGTTTAACTATCATCAAAAAGACAAAAGGTAAGTGTTGGGAGGATGTGGAGAACAAGGAACACTTGTGCAGTGTTGGTGGGAATGTAAACTTGTGCAACCACTATGGAAAACTGTATGAACGTTTCTCAAAAAATTGCAAATAGAACTACCATATCATCCAGCTATCCCATTTCTGGGTATATATCCAAAGGAAATGAAATCAGTCTCTCCAAGAGATATCTGTACTCCCATGTTCATTGCAGCATTATTTACAATAGCCAAGGTATGGAAATAACCTAAGTGTTCATCAGCAGATGAATGGATAAAGAAAGTATGACCTACATATCTATATCTAAAATGTAATATTATTCAGCCATAAAAGGAGAGAAATCCTGCCATTTGAAACAACATGGAAGGAACATTGAGGGCATTATGCTAAGTGAATAAGGCAGAGGAAGACCCATACTCTATGATCTCACTTATATGTGGAATCTAAAAAAAACCAAACTCAAAACAAACAGAAGAGATTGGTGGTTGCCAGAGGCAGGGGGTGGGAGGGTGGGGGAAATGGGGGTGTGTGATCAAAAGGTACAAAGTTCCAGTTGTAAGATAAATAAGTTCCGGGGATGTAATCTACAGCATGGTGACTATAGTTAACAACAATGTATTGTGTATTTGAAAGTTGCTAAGAGAGTAGATCTCAAAAGTTCTCATCACAAGAAAAAATTATAACTGTGAGGTGATATATGTTCACTAAGCTTAATGTGGAAATCACTTTGCAATATCAACATATATCAAATCATTATGTTGTACACCTTAAACTAATACAATGTTATATGTCGATTATATCTCAGTAAGACTGGGAAAAAGTGATCATAAGTCAGTAAAGATATCTTTTAATCAGTGATTATACAATACCACCAGTAGATTATTAGCTATTTACGGGCACACTGCTTTCTCATAAATAAATACGTAATTGATTTGTTAAAAAAAATTAGGAGTTAATAATCTAACAAGAATAACAACAAACACCTAGCACATAGTGTTTCCTCTGTGCCAGGCACTGCTCTAAGTGCTTTACATATTTGGGCTCATTTAATCTTTATAACCATCTCTCATGTATGTACTCATGTCCTCATTTTACATATGAGGAAACTGAGGCACAGAGAAGTTAAATAACTCCCCCAAAGTATAAATTACAGTGATTGGCTTTTAAACTCAGTGCTTTCATCCAGTTTGTGTTCTTATCTATTATGCTATGCTTAGAGTGGCCACATCATTTATTATTCAAACCAAGACACTTTTGAAAGTAATAATAACGACTTCCTGACAACACCCCAGCTATACTGCCTCTCAAATGACAGGCTGACAAGTACATATTGAAAGGTCTCAATATCACCATGAGGGGCACGTCCACGTTTTCTGGGGCCTGAATGTGAGTTTGAGGGCCGTTTCAGAAAAAGAACATGAAGCTGTGAATACATTAAATATCAAAGTGAATTTTTTTTTGGATAAGAAAGAAATCACAACAAAGTAATGGAAACTTGGGGATCCTGGTCCCTTTCTTCTGAGATCTATTTGGGAAATATACCAGAAACCTGTGATTGCAGCTTGGCTTCCCTCTCCACCTGGAACATTCTGTAACTTCCAGATATCACAGGGTGGTGCAAATCAGGGGCCTTGAAATCAAAGTTTCATTATGTTTATGATAGATCTACTTCTGCTCACCATTTTCAGGTCACTTGCAAAATAAATTGAGCGCCTAGAATGTTTGTGGTGCTCACTGCTTGATAAGATAGACAGCATTTTAAAGTAACGTGTCCAAAGGTCACCATAGACACATCAGAATGGCTGCTTTACAATTCTCTGATCCCAGCAAGGCACCATTGAGATCTCCTGGAACCTACAAGAACAGTTCCTACCTAGGCAGGTGGTTGGGTGACTCGCTGTGAATGGGCTGAGCTCCTGGTTCTGAGTTTTTGGTGTAGGTTCAGCACTGGCCGGTGTGTTATTTTGACATGACCCTTCCTCTCCCTGTCCCTATTGACCTTTTTGACCCTCTCTTCTAGGTCAGAGATGACTTCATAGTCTTTGGTTCCCAGGCTTAGAATACCTGTTTCTGTGAAAATGTTGTGATCCTGCAAGGTCTGGTCCCCTCATATCTAGGAATCTCATGGTGCCATATGTATTAGCAACATTAGATTACCAGTAATAAAGGATACAAGTGGCAAATGCTCACTGCAAAATGATCATTCATTTGTGGTTATGTATGGATTTGAATGCTCTCAGAGGTATAAATTAGATTCTTGTTAATGTTCTCCTATCGTTCAATGCCAACTCCACTTGCTTCCTCTTCTCCTTTGCTCTGGTCCTCCACATCTTTCCTCTCCCCCCTGCCCGTTAAACGTCTAGGACAGCCAGCAACCAGTGCAGGAGTTGGGGTTAGGAAATCATTTCAGGTTTCTTCTTTTTTTGGAGATGGTGAGGAGAGGAATAATGGCTACCCTGTCATGCATGAATTTTTTCTATGATCACCCCCACTGTTTCCCTGCAAAAACAAGTATTAGAAATGGGAATTGAAAAAGTTCCTCCTAACCATGCTAATAAGGAACAGGAAGTCTGAAATCTGAAGCTAGCTACTACCTATTAGCCCAAGTTGTTCATTATATCCCTGTTTGTCTTGTTTAGATTATACATCCCCTGGGCAAGAGGCCAGGTGGTTTTATTACAGTACCCATTGGTCTGTCAACACCATCTAAATTAAAGCAAACACTTTTCTCAGATGGCACTTTTTGATCACATCTCCCTATACCCAGACTGCTTAGGACTGAGAGGTTTGAGTTAGCTATGACACCATTAAAATGGACTGAACCCAAAATGATTGGGATGTTCTTAAGAAAATTCATTTTCTCATCCCGACATGGGCTGCAGAAGACACATTGAAGCTGTAAACCACAGCTTGGAAATGACTAGGCTAATTTTAGAACCCGTTTACACAGCTGCTCCACTGAAAAGCTGACTTTCATTGTAATTCTTGCTCTGGGAGGACTTGCCTTGTATTTAATTAAAAATGATCGGCAAGGCAGCCTTTTGATGTAGCAAGGTCCACAGTAAAACTGCAAGGCGAGTGTAGTTGCAGTAGCTCTGACATTCTGCTTTATTGGATGTCAGTTTGTAATTAAAAGTTTGAGTGGCAGAACTCTGAGTACCCGGGAAATGGTTTTGAGGATCTTAATTATTTCCAGCTATCTTCCTAGCAAACATATGAGACTGTGAGATTCAACATGGAGGGAGACGTTTAGCATTGCCCAAACATTTGCTTTGAAAAATGCAGAAACAGGAAATGCTCTAGGGTGTAGAACCCAGGAGAGAGAAATTCATATTTTGAAATGCAATTGAAATCATTCCCTGCTAGGTGAAGGAGTTTTATGTTTGAAGCAGTAGATATTAGAAACAAAACAAAGGGAATCAAATATCCTAGGGAAAGATATCAGAGTTGGTTATGAAGTTAATTAGAAAAATAAAAGTGCTTTTCCCTTCCAGTTATGCTTGTTATTACTTATGCCATGATACTCATTTTATGGGAATGCTTCTTAGAAATATCTAAATTATATTTTTAAAATGTTTTAAGATTTTTTCCATTTGTGCAAACTGATACAACAATTTATTGAACACCGGGAGTCATCAAATGCTATATTATTTTTTTACACCTAGGTGCCCAGAACTGAATTAATCACAGCCATCAAAAGTCTTTCTCATATAAGCTATTTATAATATGTCTGAAACTTGGCATTTCAAAAGTTAGGAATAGGAATAAAAGTTAGGAGTTTCTGGGGAACCAACTAACTCAACTGTAGTCTTATTAGCAAACTACATAATATAATAGTCACATGTACTTTATATCAGTAGACTCAAAGCTTTTTGCAATTTACTTAAGATCGCCACCTTCAGTACTACCACATTTTAAAGATCAAGTCAAGTTTAAATAATAAATCAAAAAGACTGCAGTTGAATCTACATCAAGGCTATTTCGATGGATCAAAGTTAGGTTCATGGACTTCATTACTTCTTGTTACCTGGTATTGTTTAATGTAAAGACTGATTAACTGATAAGGCAGAAATGATGTAAAGAGTGATTACATATTCCAAAAGGCAGTAGGTCCGTTTGATGTTTTGGAGTCTTTGCATCCTTGTTTTCTCGAAGAAATTGTAGCAAGCAAAGAGAAAATATCCATTTTCTTTTGCAGTCATATTAACAAGTGGCTGAACTTTCTGCAAACTCAATTTGAAAGCCAAGTTCAGAAAATATTAAGCCATATTAGTTTCCAACAACCTCAGACTGGCACATTTTTAGAACTGTCTGGTAATTCAAACATGAGAGGTAAATTAGAGATTTAAATGAAGTACCTGTGGTGTTTGGAGATGACTTTTTTAGCATGCAAGTTCTCCACTAATTAGATCCCAGGAGGTGAATGAGAGTTTTTTGTTGTTCTAGGTTCAGCTTTAAACAAAGTGAACCAGCAAAGTTAGTCACCTGTGGGCATTCAGAGAAAGTATTGTTTAAAATACCCTCCCCCATCAAAGAAAGAAAAGAAGAGAGAATATGTTATATAGGAGATAAACTAACTTTACAAAATATACTTTAAAAATATTGTTTATTACATCATCTCCTTAGAATCATCATTGCCTTTTTAGAATCATAAAGTTAAATAATATATTTTTTTTGAAAAGAAGTCTGGCATGACCTTTCAAAGTATTTTAACTTGAGAGTAAGTCCAAGTTGCATCGTGTTTGGGAAACAAGCTCTGAGAGTCCGAGGCGGCAGAATTATGAAAGCTGGAAAGACTATTAAATATGTTGACAGGGAGCCTCTCAGCTGGCTGTTGGAGAACAATGTCCCTCATCAAGTCCTTATCCAAATTCTGTACTGTACTAACCAGTTTGGCTAAGTCCCTCTCATCAGGCTAATTAGTAATGTTGGGAAAAATAAAGGGCTATTGAAGTAATTATCTCTGCAGTATGTGTATGAAAGACCAGATCGTGCTTTAAAATTCTTGGCACAAAGCAGTACTACTCTGTGCAATCCCCCACTCCTTTCTCTTTATCATTTTTTTCACCTTAATGCACAATATGTGCTTTTAATTTGTTTCCTTCAGTTCCATAAAAACAATACTCAAGCCCTATTGGGATGAGTTCAGCCTTTTCCCTTCTTCCAGTTTTAATGATTACAGGCCTTAGTGTATCCTCTAAAAGTAGTTGGGCTGTATAGTGATGAGAATCACCGTAATAGCATTGGTCTGTTGATGAATTCATTCAAGAAGAATTTATTAAGGTCCACTTGGACCTTAATGGGTTGTTCAAGGTTCCGGAAATAAGAATGAATAAAGCACAGTTCCTGTCTTTTAAGGGGCCAGTGAGGCAGAGCGAGACCTGCAGATAGATAAAGACGGTACAACGTAGTTGTGCTACGATGACAGACAATACAAGACACATGCTCTGCTGAAGGGGCGATGGTGGGCACTTACATGTCTTAATGTTAATAGAATTCCCAGAGAAACCCAGTGAGATAGCTATTATTAGCCCCATTTTATAGCTGAAGAAACTGAAGCGAACCCTAACCCTGACTTGTCCAATGTCACATATCAGCAAGTAGCTGACCCAGCCAGCCTGGAACATGAGTTACTTAATTTCTGCTCAGGAGGACAATGCCTCCCCTTTGAGCCCCATAATTTACTGTGCGTCCACTCCCTCCCTACTCCCTACTCCAGCACACACACAACAAGCCATCCCCCTGCAAGGCCCAGAGCAGTTCCTGTACTTTCATGACTTTTCTTGTCTGGCCTGGCATCTGCCACCTCATTCCCTACCCCACCTTTTCCTTTCTCCTGATTCATACCACAAGAACTGGGTTGACAGATTATGAGTATGGACATCCACCTTCTCATACCTTCCTGATTGGGCAAAGATAGATAATGCATGCCAGTAATAAAATATACCTTTGACTTACAGGTTTGAGCTTTCAAGTAGTATTGAAATAGTATTGCATGGTTTGGGAGGAACTTGAGTTCTGAGACAATGACTGAAGAGGTTTATCTTTCTAACATTCCCAAGGGTGTATAAACTATAAACAGGGGAACCATATGTTTACATTGACTTAGGTGTGGCTTTAGATCTAGGATTCTCTTTAGGTCCATAAACATACTTACGTAAGAGAAGCAAGGATCCAGTTATTCGCTCAATACACAATAATGAGACACATGTTGCTTTTCCTGGCTTTGGGCAATTATTATTTCTTTTCTGGAAATGAGGTATGTATATATTAATTCAATAATATGGGCTTCCCTGGTGGCGCAGTGGTTGAGAGTCCGCCTGCCGATGCAGGGGACACGGGTTTGTGCCCCGGTCTGGGAAGATCCCACATGCCGCAGAGCAGCTAGGCCCGTGAGCCATGGCCGCTGAGCCTGCGCGTCCGGAGCCTGTGCTCCGCAATGGGAGAGGCCACAACAGTGAGAGGCCCACGTACTGCAAAAAAAAAAAAAAAAAAAAAAAAAAAAAAGAACAATTCCAAGAGTTATCTTAGCAACTAAATGGAATAGAAGCTGTTTCAGTAAGTTACCTTGATAGTAGAGGCAAGGTTTCTGATCACTGGCTCAGAGAGTGAGTGAGTAGAATGGGAAAGGATCCTAGAAATGATTTAATTCACCATTTTTCAAACTTCAAGTCAGTTGGATACCTCCTTTTCAAGATTTTTAAAAATACCTGTGTAACTAGCACTTATATATTATTTAGTTAATATTTTTCTTTAAATCAACTTCTTGTTTTTATTTAAATAAATTACATTATTATTTATATATAAATGAAATCAGTTTTATATACCATAAATTGAAAGAAAAAGTATAATTAAACACAATAAAGGTAAAACAATATGTTAATTCTAGCTAATGACTTTGTCTTTGAAAGCCTCTGAACTTAAGGCTTGCCCTCTCTTTGTTAAAAACCGAGATTTGCTTTTATCAGGGAGGTGTCAAAGCTCTACTAGCACCAAGCTGAGATGTTATCCTTGACCTTTGTAGAAAAGTTAAAAAGGGCATTGAAACGGAAACAACTTTCTTACTTTGAGATTCAGTATTATTTAAAACTTTTTACCAACTCGTCTACTACTTCCGCCATTATAGATCTCAAACTTTGGAACACATTAACTTAGTTTAATCTCCTTAATTTTCAAAGTAGAAACCTAGATTTCACAAAGACCAATTATTGGGCAAGTCAACCCTGGACCTTGGGTCTCCTGATCCCCATTCTTTTCCAAACATCCTCTCCCTGCAATTAAAACAGCAACAAAAGTGGGATGCTTTTTAGAGGTAACCTGTCAACTTAGGGCTTGGTCTAGCTGAACTCTGCTATAAAGAGTTATGGATCATGCTTTTGGTAATGGAGCGATGTTGCTTTCCTGCCTTCTTTGAGTAGATTTACTATTCCCTTTACATATCTGCTTGCTTATTTGTATATACTTATTTGTATTTGAGCACAGCATATGCGGAATTTGAATTTTGGAGGTTCTCAAAATTATAAGACTGAATTCAACTCAACATCAGCAATTAGCAATAATGATAAGTGCGAATCCTGCCCCCACCCTGCACCCCTGCTACACTGCCTGTGATGAAGTGATGAACAGCTGGAGTTTTGCTGTTACCCTGGGAACAGTTTATTTTGACCTTGTCAGAGTCTACCTGCTTGCTATTCCTAGTATAGTACCTCTTCTCATCAGAGACCTTGAAGCAAATATTGTATTATGCTCTTTAAAATTAAAGCTAAAGAAGGGCTTAGGGCCACACCAAAGCAATCCACTGGGGGTGGGGGTGGAGGGCTAAGGCACATTATCATTTTCTCTGAGACACATTTCATCACATTTTTCTTAAGGAATTTTACAATTTACACCTCACTGTGAAAGAAAAAGAGCTACATAGCTGCCCAAAGAAGGCAGGTTTAAAATCACAAAATGCTTCTGAGTTTTAGGTTTGTTTTTTTTTTTTTGAAAATAAATATTATTCTATTTGGGTTTTATTGTTACTTTTATTGTTCTTGTTTTTGATTTACTTGTTGTATTGATGCTGCAAACTTATTTTTAAAAGCGTACATTTTATTTCCTTACATTTTTTAAGGTGCATTTGAGATATAAATTGTAGTCTAAAGACTTTTCAAATGTTTGGCCTTTGTATTGTATAAGTACTATAAAAAGTCACCACAAACTTAGTGTTAAAATACGTTGACTTAAAAAAAATGCACAACGTGAGAGTTGTGAGTTAAGTTTTCTTTGGGGCAAAATGAGGACTGCCCTGGAGACAGCATCTCAGACAACTCTGAGAAACCGCTCCCAGGAGGCGAAGCAGGGAGCCAGGATATGTAGGAGTTTTGCAACAAAGAGCAGGTGATTGGGAACATCAAAAGACTATTGTTAAATAAAGAAAACCAGATATCTCAAGTTAAGGAATTTAGTGCTTTTCTATGTATGGGAAGATGCAAAGAGTCTGGGCCCACTGAAATCATTCCTTTGATATACACCTTAGCTATCTTGGGCCTGTATTTTCACATCCTGAGTTTCCTCAGGGCTCATCAGCTCACATTGGAGGGTTGCAATCATTGGTGACTGTGACATACTTTGTTTATTGATATGGCAGGAAATATTTCATTATAAATATCCATTCCATTTATAAATATTCCATTTATCAAATAACATAAATTTATTATCTTACATTTCTGAAGGTCAGAAGTCTGACGTGTGTCTCACTGGCTAAAATCAAGATGTCAGCTGACCTGCATTTTTTTTTTTAAGCTGCAGGGGAGAATCTGTTTACTCGTTTTTTACAGCTTCTAGAGACTGCCTGCATTCCTGGGCTTATGGTCCTCCTCTTCCATCTTCAGGCTGGTTGGGTCTTTCTCATATTGCATCACCTTGACATAATTCTTCTTCCTACTTCTTCCACTTTTAAGGACCCTTATAATTACATTGAGCTCACCTGGATAATCCAGGAAACTCTCCCTATCTTAAGGCCAATTGATTAGCAAATTTAATTTCACCTGTGACCTTAATTCCCCTTTGCAATTGAATGTACCAAAGTTACAGTTTCAAGAATGTGAACATCTTTGGGGGGACATTATTCTGCCCGATATAATCTTTTCTTCAAACTTATGTCTTTATACATTTAAAAATAAAATTATATATGGAACAAAATATGAATTGATTATAAGGTGATTATGAATTAATTTTAAAATCAAATATACCTCATTATATAAATTAACATTTTCTGGAGACAGTATATTTGCACTTCAAAGGTTTTAATTAATTACAAAATCTTTTTTTTTTTTAACAATTAGGATGGTATTATTAAAAGTCTTTTCTGACCGACCATTCACTCTTAATCTTTCATATGTTTTTGGTATTTGGGTGTGAAGTTTACAGAGATATTAATCAACTCTTTGGTAGGTGGATTTTATTGAAGTTTGGTTGTGATGTGCTTTACAATCCACTGCTCTTTCCTTCCCTCCCCCAGTCCATTCTCTTCACATTATCCCTGTATTTCCTTCTACTCAAAGCTTTTCCTATAATTACTGATAAAAACCTCAACACTTGCAATAGAGGCTTCAGGTCCTCAGTTACAGGGAGAAGACTATTCTACCTTGGATTTACTTTTAATTTGTTCTGGCCTAATCTCAAAAGATTCACAGATTCTGAATTCAATCATTACATCAACAGATATTACAATTTGGCACCTATGTGTGCAAAAGTGCTTTCAAATAAGTCAAAACATTTTATATATGGTTTCTCTTTTCAGAGGGGCAAGATGAAGAAATTAAACCAGCAAAAGAATAGTATATTAATACAGATTGACCAGACAGGAAATGTCAGACGCAGCACATGATCAATGATTAATGGGCAAATCAGTGGAGAGGAAATAATTATAATGAGTTCTGACAAAGGATCTCTCTCTTTGTGTCGTGTGTACCCCATGGCCATATATTACTGGTTACCATTTAACTCCATCAAGCATGCCCCCAAAGCCATGGCGGTTCTCCACATCATCGTTAACCTGTCCTTATGGAAGGCAACATTTTGGTGCCAGATGCAAGTAAGGTTATAAAATTCATGCTGAGATTTGGGGAATTATGACTATTTTCAGAAATCTGAGGCTAATAGGGTTATATTCAGGAGGTAGTCAGCATAAAGTGCTCATGGTGAGTGCTCAGTAAAGATTTATTACACGAAATGATATGACTCAGCTCTTACTATTTTTTCCAGGTTGATAGGCACTTTCCTAATTTTTTGCTGTAGGTTATCTTAATCTTTTTATGACTTTATCAGGGGTTTTTCAAGTTCTTACCTGCATGACTCAATTTAAAATCAGTGGTAGATTTAATTTACATGGTGTTTTCTAGTCATTAATGAGCATTAAATAAAATTCAACCTTATTTTAATTTATATTTTCTGTCAAAGGACCACTTCATTCATCTCAAATTGTGAATGTCTGTATGGGATGGGTTCATTTGACTTTAATTATATAATTTTAGCCTAGCCTAAGAAATGTAAAACTAAAGAAGACTATTTTTTTAAAAAGGCTTTTTTTGCCTTGTTAGTTTAAGAAAGGGTAGAGTTTTCAAAGCACGGACTTTGTACATTAGTAATTATTTACATCCTGACTTATTCCCTGGTAATCATCTTTTTCTTTTTTTTTTTAACATCTTTATTGGAGTATAATTGGTTTACAATGGTGTGTTAGTTTCTGCTTTACAACAAAATGAATCAGCTATATATATACATACATTCCCATATCTCCTCCCTCTTGCGTCTCCCTCTGTCCCACCCTCCCTATCCCACCCCTCCAGGCGTTCACAAAGCACTGAGCTGATCTCCCTGTGCTATGCGGCTGCTTCCCACTAGCTATCTACCTTTGGTAGTGTATATATGTCCATGCCTCTCTCTCGCTTGGTCATAGCTTACCCTTCCCCCTCCCCATGTCCTCAAGTCCATTCTCTGGTAGGTCTGTGTCTTTATTCCTGTCTTACCCCTAGGTTCTTCATGACATTTTTTCTTAAATTCCATATATATGTGTTAGCATATGGTATTTGTCTCTCTCTTTCTGACTTACTTCACTCTGTATGACAGACTCTAGGTCCATCCACCTCATTACAAATAGCTCAATTTCGTTCCTTTTTATGGCTGAGTAATATTCCATTGTATATATGTGCCACATCTTCTTGATTCATTCATCCGATGATGGACACTAATGTTGTTTCCATCTCCGATCTATTGTAAACAGAGCTGCAATGAACATTTTGGTACATGACTGTTTTGACTTATGGTTTTCTCAGGGTATATGCCCAGTAGTGGGATTGCTGGGTCATATGGTAGTTCTATTTGTAGTTTTTTAAGGAACCTCCATACTGTTCTCCACAGTGGCTGTATCAATTTACATTCCCACCAACAGTGCAAGAGGGTTCCCGTTTCTCCACACCCTCTCCAGCATTTATTGTTTCTAGATTTTTTGATGATGGCCATTCTGACTGGTGTGAGATGATATCTCATTGTAGTTTTGATTTGCATTTCTCTAATGATTAATGATGTTGAGCATTCTTTTGGATTGGGTTGTTCGTTTTTTTATTATTAAGCTGCATGAGCTGCTTATACATTCTGGAGATTAATCCTTTGTCAGTTGCTTCATTTGCAAATATTTTCTCCCATTCTGAGGGTTGTCTTTTGGTCTTGTTTATGGTTTATCCTTCGCTGTGCAAAAGCTTTGAAGTTTCATTAGGTCCCATTTGTTTATTTTTGTTTTTATTTCCATTACTCTAGGAGGTGGGTCAGAAAGGATCTTGCTGTGATTTATGTCATAGAGTGTTCTGCCTATATTTTCCTCTACATCTGCTGTGTTTTTTTCTGTCTTCTCGTTTTGCTTATCTTACTGTGTTTGGGGTCTCCTTTTTGCAGGCTGCAGGTTCATAGTTCCTGTTGTTTTTGGTGTCTGTCCCCAGTGGCTAAGGTTGGTTCAGTGGGTTGTGTAGCCTTCCTGGTGGAGGGGACTAGTGCCTGTGTTCTGGTGGATGAGACTGGATCTTGTCTTTCTGGTGGGCAGGTCCATGTCTGGTGGTGTGTTTGGGGGTGTCTGTGGACTTATTATGATTTTAGGCAGCCTCTCTGCTAATGGGTAGGGTTGTGTTCCTGTCTTGCTAGTTGTTTGGCATAAGATGTCCAGCACTGTAGCTTGCTGGTCGTTGAGTGAAGCTGAGTGCCTGTGTTGAGATGGAGATCTCTTGGAGATTTTCGCCATTTGATATTATGTGGAGCTGGGAGGTCTCTTGTGGACCAGTGTCCTGAAGTTGGCTCTCCCACCTCAGAGGCACTGCAGTGACTTCTGGCTGCAGCACCAAGAACCTTTCATCCACACGGTTCAGAATAAAAGGGAGAAAAAGTAGAAAGAAAGAATTAGTAGAAGTAGAAAAGAAAGAAAGAAAGAAAGGAAGGAAGAAAGGAAGAGAGATAAAAAGAAGGGAGGGAGGAAGGGAAGGAGGGAGGGAGGAAGGAAGGAAGGAGGGAAGAAAGGAAAAAAAGAAGATAAAGTAAAATAAAATAAGATAAAATATAATAGTTATTAAAATAAAAAATAATTATTAAGAGAAAAACAAAAAACAAAAAATGGACGGATAGAACCCTAGGAGAAATTGTGGAAGCAAAGCTATACAAAATGTCACACAGAAGCATACACATACACACTCAGAAAAAGAGGAAAAGGGGAAAAAATCATAAATCTTGCTTTCAAAGTCCACCTCTTTAACTTGGGATGATTCGTTGTCTATGCATGTGTTCCACAGATGCAGGGTACATCAAGTTGATTGTAGAGCTTTAATCCGCTGCTTCTGAGGCTGCTGGGAGAGATTTCTCTTTCTCTTCATTGTTCTCACAGCTCACAGGGGCTCAGCTATGGATTTGGCCCCGCCTCTGCGTGTAGATCGCTGGAGGGCGTCTGTTCTTCGCTCAGACAGGACGGGGTTAAAGGAGCCGCTGATTCGGGGAATCTGGCTCACTCAGGCCTGGGCGGAGGGAGGGGCACGGAGTGCGGGGCGGGCCTGCAGCGGCAGAGGCCGGCGTGACGTTGCACCAGCCTGAGGCGCGCCGTGCGTTCTCCCGGGGGAGTTGTCCCTGGATCCCGGGACCCTGGCAGTGGCGGGCTGCACAGGCTCCCCGGAAAGGGGGTGTGGAGAGTGACCTGTGCTTGCACACAGGCTTCTTGGTGGCGGCAGCAGCAGCCTTAGCGTCTCATGCCCGTCTCTGGGGTCTGCGCTTTTAGCCGCGGCTCGCGCCCGTCTCTGGAGCTCCTGTAAGCAGCGCTCTTAATCCCCTCTCCTCGCGCACCAAGAAACAAAGAGGTAAGAAAAAGTCTCTTGCCTCTTCGGCAGGTCCAGACTTTTCCCCGGACTCCCTCCCGGCCAGCCGTGGCCCAGTAACGCCCTGCAGGCTGTGTTCACGCTGCCAACCCCAGTCCTCTCCCTGCGCTCCAACCGAAGCCCGAGCCTCAGCTCCCAGCCCCGCTCGCCCCGGCGGGGGAGCAGACAAGCCTCTCTGGCTTGTGAGTGCCGGTCGGCACTGAATCCCTCCGCTTTGCCTGCCGCACCCCTGCGGCGCCGAAGCTTTCCCCTTCCGCCACCCGCAGTCTCCGCCTGCGAAGGGGCTTCCTAGTGTGTGGAAACTTTTCCTCCTTCACAGCTCCCTCCCACTGGTGCAGGTCCCGTCCCTGTCCTTTTGTCTCTGTTTATTCTTTTTTCTTTTGCCCTACCGAGGTGCGTGGGGGGTTTCTTGGCTTTTGGGAGGTCTGAGGTCTTCTGCCAGCGTTCAGTAGGTGTTCTGTAGGAGTTGTTCCACGTGTAGATGTATTTCTGGTGTATCTGTGGGGAGGAAGGTTATCTACGCGTCTTACTCTTCCGCCATCTTCCCCCATGTTTTTCTTAGATATATTGCTTTTGAAAGTTTTAATTGGACTGTTTCTGATATTGAAAAAGACTTTCTGTAGAATAACCCAATTCTGTTGTATGACTCTTAATTTCTTGCTTCCCTAACACTGATATTTTCTTTCCATTATTTATAATTGCATTTTATAACAACAGTGATACCTCAGTTTTATATTTACATATGTAATCTCTACATGATCCTCACAACAATCTTGCTGATGGGAATGATAGAGTGAGAAAATTCAGAGAACAACTGGTTGTCAAGTTGCAGCTAAATCTTATGAACCGGTGGAGGTGAGGTGTGTTAATGAATAGATTTTCTCTCTGTGCAATCTTCCTTCCCCATCACAACATATCTCTGCCTGATCCTTCACTCTATTATATGTATCTCGCTTTCTCCAGTGTTCTCATCTCAGTAAGATTAAACTGCTTGACAATGGAATGTGTTTTGGCTGGTAGCAGATAACTAGAAATTCTTTTATCTCGTGTCTCATTATTATTAGCACCAACTATCACTAA
This sequence comes from Neophocaena asiaeorientalis asiaeorientalis, assembly GCF_003031525.2. Classification (NCBI taxonomy): domain Eukaryota; kingdom Metazoa; phylum Chordata; class Mammalia; order Artiodactyla; family Phocoenidae; genus Neophocaena; species Neophocaena asiaeorientalis. Next base: position 1,908,342 of record NW_020172717.1, read on the forward strand.
GATAGAGACCACTTTATAGAGAACATTATTTTCACCCACACGTGTGTATTTTCACGCACACGTTTGCAAAGGAAGAAAGTAAAGGGCTAGGAGGAAGGTGATTTGGCCTGGTAGAGCCTGGCTAGCTGCTCACCAAATCCTTTTTTCTCATCTTCCTGCTAGACTACATATTCCAGTCTCCTTTGTGGTCAGTAGTGGTCAAGTAACTAAATGATAGCGGATGAGTGTTCGTGGAATTGATGTGTACCACTTCTAGGCTGGTGTATTATTAACCTCTTATATGTGATCATCTATAATCTCTTCCTGTCAGACACCAGAGATTGACACCCCAAACGAGCCTGGAAACGTGGTATTGAAGATGGCAAAGACAATATGGAAGGAGCCTAGGTCTCTGAGTCACTGCTTGGAGGAGATTCCCCTGCTGCTCTGGAATACTGGTATTGTAATTTACATAAACAAGACATATACTTCTCTTGAGTTTGAGTATTTGGTCATTTTGTTACAGCAGCTAAAATTAACTGGTACACTTGGGTCTGCCAAAATTATTTCTCTAGCCCTCAATTTCCTCTTTTATAAAATGAAGGAATTTGCCACACTGGCCTCCTTGCTCTTCCCCAAACCCACTGAACACTCGGGACTTCTGCGCTTGCTGTTTCCTCGGCTTGAAAACTCTTTTCTCAGATATTCACATGGGTTTCACTCCCTCCTCAGTTCAGCCTAAATGTGATCTTACAAGTGAGGCCTCCCTGGCCAGTCCAAGTATAATAACATTTCCCCTCCTCCATTGCTCTTTTCCCCTCTTATCTTGCTCTGTTTTACCTTATAACACAATTACCAAACAATGATCAATATGTATTTATTTATTTGGAACTCAGTAAAATATTTGTTGAAGAATTGTGTGAAGAGTCTCCAAGGTGCCAAACTGTTACAAAAGACTATGTTCGCTAAATTTGAGAATTTATAATCTAAGGGAAAGAATATAACAGATTAAAAAATCGATCTTAAATACACAAAAGGCATATAAATTTTGTCAACATTATATTACCAAAAATGTAAGGGAAGATAGGGGTTCTAGTAATTGCTGAGTACTTATTAAGTATTGTATACTAAAATTTTCAAAACTTTTTTTCATTTGATGACTCTGCAAAGTCAGTATTATTTTACCCATTTTATAGCTGAGGAAACAGGTTAAGAGGGCTGGAATGGAAGCTTAATGAGAGTAGAATCACATCTGCCTTATTCACCATTGTATCTCTGACATTTAGGAAAGCTTCTGATAGGAAGAAATAAAAATTTTTAACAGAAAATAAGTTAAATAACTTGTCCACTATGAGACGATTGGGATTAGAACACATACTTAGCTGAATACAAAGTCAATGCCTTTTTTTTCACTATCTGAGGATGGCAAATACGCGGCACTCTCATCCAATTCCTGACTCTGGGCAGTTGCTTTGTCTGTTCCCACTGATGAGAGGCTGTTCTCTTAGTAAGCAGATGTCTGAGTTGTTTCTATTTGTTAAGCCTCAGCCCAGCCATCACCTCAGTGGAAAGGCTTTCCTTGACCACTTGGTTGGAAGCAGCCCTCTTCAATTCCTCTCTATGCATCACCTGTTCGTTGCCTTTATAGCCTTCACAGCCCTTACCACTATATAAAATTATCTTGCTTCTTTGTTTGCTTTTTAATTGTCTTTCTATCCTAATAGAATGTAAATTCCATGGGCATAGGGACTTCCTCTGTCTGTGTTCATAGTGCCTGACACATAGTTGATGCTCAGTGAATCTTTGTTGAATAAATCATTGAATCAATGAATCACTGATCATTTGATCAATGTTGCCATTGTCTTCCCATGCTCATGGCAGACAATACTAATCAATCATGTCACTCTCTCCTGCTAAATCTGAACTCATTCTCAGAAAATTTTGCAATGCAGCTCTCTACTGTATCAGAACCTGCATTTTAATAAGATCCCGGAATGATTCCTGTGTACATCAAATTGTGAGAAACATGACTGTGGGAATATAGGTAATAACAGACAGTTAGGCTTGGCAAATAAGAAGAACCTGCTTTACCATCTCTGTGTGCTCCTCCATGATACCCATTCAGAGATAGACCCTCAGCTTTCACATCATTATATATTACCTGGAGGGGTTAGGTCTGAGTGGACTTAATGTGGAGATGTTTCATAGAAAAGATGAGCTCCAAGTGTTTAAAAACAAAAAAGAGATTTGGTTTGCTGTGCAAAGGGAGAGAGAAGCATTCTGGGTTGATGAAAATTGAACAAGTCCATTTGGGATCAGCTAACCATGGGAAAAGATGAACATCTACGTGTTGAGTTGGAAGGATACTTTGTCCAGAGCGGTACTTAACCTCCAGTGAATTGATGTAGAGGAAGGGAAATTAAAGTAGTGGCAGAGGGAACAGATGAAAGTAGCGTGAAAGGGGCACAGGGGCAGAACAAGGCTAGAGAGGGTCCAGGTGGAGAATGATGTTAGCAGTTAAAAGAGGGTGCACTGGTGGTAGGGGAACCTTCCAGGTGTGATTGAATTTGAAAAGAAGAATATTGTGAATGTTCTTAGAGAAAATAGTTATACTGGGTAGTGAGGACACAGATTATAATGAGAGAAGTTGCAAAATTAAAGGCTTTAACAAAAAAGAGGCTGATGAATAAATGAACAGTGGATGTAGATTACTTATTCATCAAGTTTACCATTAAAGGAATCACAGGGAGAAGAGAGTTTAGCTGGAAGGGTGATGGGCTCAAGGATTACCTCCTTGGATCTGGGCGGCTGGAGTCCTTGCCCTGAGTCTTAGAAGGCTTGACTCGTGTCCTTCTCTGGTTGTATCCTTTCCTGTTAGGTGAAGGAGTGAGGAACCAAGGGGACATACCCACCTGGAGTCTCTGGTCCCCTTTTTTAGAACATGGTTCCATAACCAGACTCCAGAAATCCCTACCTAAATGATTTCTAGAGCTCATGAAGACCTCTGCCTTTGGTCCAGTATCTTACGGGCAGGACTGCATAACTAGTATGCACATATCTAAGCGCAAGGGGTGTGTAGTGGGGGTGTTTTGGGCCATGGGACAGGGGTGGTCTGAACAGAACTTGCACTTATCTTCTGAGTTTCAACATATCAGTATATGCCTGTGAGGCCCCCCATGTTGCTGGTTGGAAGTGGGGATGTGAAGAGGAGGGGGGTAGGCCAAGGGGAGGCGGGGGCAGCTTCCAACTGCATTGTTGCCCTGGGGCTGCTGTTGGACTCAAGCGATGTTGTTGTCACTCTGTTCTATACTCCATAAATCCTTTTTTCCCTCTAAGGGGAAAAGATGTTTTCATAACCTATGAATTTAATTAATTTTGCTTGAATCTTCAGTTAAGGAAGTTGAATGATACACAGCTGAATGCAGTGTATTTACTGATTCTTCAAGCGTTCATTCAGAAGGCACCAGTGTGGTATCTTCAATAAATATTTGCACTCCCAGTGCAGATGTGGGACTAATCAGAGTGCTATAGGGGAAAATATAGATTAGGCTCAGCCCCTACTTTTAATGTACTTCCATTTTTAGAAAAGATCTTTTTATCACGAGAGCCATTTCTAGTATACTAAAATTAAGCACCATGTGATTGTAGCATTTACAGTAACATCATGCTTGTGTCTGGCATCTGTGCTTGTCTCCTTGTTAATTCCTCAACCTTTGCATTTATTTTTCATGTTCACAAAGGTTAATTGACATCGACTACTGTCTATATGAGGAATTCCTTGGTGAGTCTTAGTGGTGGCCACTTTGCAAAGTTTCAGTTCAGTTGAGCAGAAACTTTGATAGTCGATCTGCAGGGCTCTTTGGAAGCCTAACACTTAATTGTAGTGCACTCCCCCTGACTGGGCTGGATTATTAGGCATGGGGGGAAGTTTGATTTTCTTGCCTCTCTCTTTCATATGGCTTAATCCTCTGTACACTGACTCCCTCTTCAGGTTCTTATAGGAATTTTCTCCCTTTGCTAAGACGTATGTGGACAGAACAGTAATGATTTACGAGTGGTACTCTGATGCCTTGGGCTGAGGTAGGGCAGTAAGACCACAGTACATTTGTATACTGTTTTTCAATTGGTATACAAATTAATATACATAGTGGTGTTTTCCATACATCAATGCTATAGAGTAGGCAGGGCATACATAATCCCCACTGCACTGATGGGAGATCTGAGGCTAAGGTCACAGTGCTAGGTGATGGAGCAGCAACTGAGACCCTGGATCTTCTGACTCCTGGTCCAGTACTTGTCCCCTACTTGGACCCATTTCCCTTAGAGTGAGGATCAACCCCCCATACGCTGCACATTTTGAGAATGAGTGACTCTCAAAGATGTCACTTCTTTATTCTCAGTTGGTTAATTGACTCCTAGTCACTCACTTTCTATACCTTGAATTTCTGTGGGTGGTGCTTGCACATTGTTCTCATTTCCTTCCACTGGCTAGCCTTTTGGAGCTTGAAAGTATTGTCACTTGCTGTTGTCACTTAAAGAATACAATATATTTGTCTTACAGCAAAATATATAGCGATAAATACAGAATTACATGTGCATGTGTATTATATTGTGATTTTATACCTATTATCACCAGCTGGAATCAATGTAAAAAGCCAGGTTGGGGGTAATTCAGCCTAATTGTTGATGGTTTACCAGAGGCAGAGAAATCATATCAATTTTTTGCTCAGGTGAGTAAGGGTTTAGGGTTGAGATGTCTATCTAGCATGGCACTGTTACCTTCTCGTAAAATCACCTCCTTTTCCTTTGCCATTTGATCCAGAGAAATAACACCCATAAGGTTAGGAAAATGGGACTAATACCACCCTTCCCCCCCAGCTTCCTGTTGCACATCCACAGGCTCAGTAATGGTGCCCAGCCTGTGTCTTGGCTGACGCTTCATGCAGACCCATGGCGGTCTGTCCCTGCCTGTCTGTGCAGAGCACCATCTGTGGTTGCTGGCCCCATGGCAGTGTCACATCTCTGGGAATGGGTAGACATAAGAAGCCTCCAAGCCTCCAGCCCTTCTGCCTGAGGTGGACTGCCAGCTCCTAACACGTCTTCCACTGATGCCTCAGTTTCACAGTATCTAAGGACCCCAGATGGGCCCCAGATGGACACGGGTGCATCCCTGCCCACACTCAAGGCTTTTCAGGTTCATGGAAGAAGCTGTGTGGCTTTGGATCTCACTTTCTATAGCCCCTGACTGTCTTGATGGGTGGAGATGATCAGAGATTTTCCATGCAGCAAGCATGAATTTACAAAACAAAACTCACAGGTGGAATAATCTTGCCAAACTCACAGTTATGATATTGGGGCCTCATTCCATTTTAAATTCCTTTGCCACTGAGCATGAGTTGTGTGGAATTGCAGTATCCCATGTGGTCTCTCCCTGGATTAGGTGTATGTAGACATCTGCTGACCAGCACTTGCAGAAGTTGAATTCTTAACCTAGTGCTGCTTGCAGGGAGTGTTGTAGCCAAAGCCTTTTAAATCAAAGGGAATCATCAGGGAGAACAGAACGTAATCTCCTGCCCTGAAGAGACAGGCTCTAATGTTGTTCCATTAACTGTCTGCCTTAAATATCTGAATGGTTTAAGTAATCGAGTGCATTTGTCTCCCTGACTCTGTCCTCATTAGGCAGGATGAGCGTTAAACACACACACGCGTGCACACAAACGCACACGTGCACACACATGCACTCTGCGGTCTGGTTCCTGTGAGCGTTCAGTACGTGTCGCTACTTATCACTCATTGAAATATATGAGATCTCTGTTATGAAATGTTCTGTCTCCAAAAACAGATATTGCTTCTCTTTTAGAAAAATATCCTTGGCTGGATCCCTGGAACTTTAAAATCATGGTTGCTCTTTAAAAAAACGTTATTGCATTTCAGACAGCTTGGATGTAAAACAATGAGGCCGGGAACCAGAACGTTTTGCTGGTGGGATGGAAGGGCCCATGAGGACAGATCAAAGGGCCGCCTGGGCTAGCTAGTCTGATGGGTCTCAGGGGACAGCTCCTGGGGAGAAACCTGTTACTTGATGAGGGCCAGCCCATCAGCCCTGATACCCCAGTTTGAAGGTGATTATTGGAAGCAGTCACAAATTTTCTTCCATTTGTGCCCTTGACACTGTCTGGGCTATTATAAACAAAAAAATAAAACTAAAAAGATCGTCATTAATTAACTAGTTAATTCATTTATATATTGTTATGGATTGAATGTGTCTTTTAAAAATTCATATGTTGAAGTCCCAGCCCTCAATGTGATGGTATTTGGAGGTAGGACTCTTGAGAGGTGATTAGGTTTAGATGATGTCATGAGGGTGGAGCCCCCATGATGGAATTAGTGTCCTTGTAAGAAGAGGAAGAGACACCAGGCTACAGCTGTCTGCAAGCCGGGAAGAGGGCTCTCACCAGGAACCAAACCTTTAGGCACCTTGATATCAGACTTTCTCGACTCCAGATCTGTAATGTTTAAGCCACCCCGTCTATGATATTTGTTATGGCAGCTTGAGCAGGCATATATTTTAATTAGCACTTAATTTAACTTATATATTTTAGTTATCACTTAATTTTCATCTTCCTCACTGGACTGTGAGCCACATGAGGGCAGGAGCCACCTGTGTCTTGTCCACTGCCGTGTCCCTGGCACCTACCTGGGAATGTGAGAGTGGTAGTTGCTCAAAGAAAACTTGTGTAATGGGTGAGGAGGCACATGGCAAACTAGGGATGAGGCAGATGACTAAGACATAGTCCCTGCCCCCATAGGTTAATGGGGGTATTGACGGTGACTGGACACTTTTGATTATTATAATGTGAGTTACTATTTCTTAAGTAACTTATGATGCACCCAGCACTTTTAAAATTTAAACTCTAGAAATAACTTGATCAGGTAGGTATTTTTTCTTTTACAAAGGAGGAAGCAGTATGAAGGAACTTGAATGGCTTACCCAAAGACCCACTGAGTAGAGAATCTTGTCTTCAAACTCAGGTCTGGGTCTCCAGCTTCTCTGCAGTGCTGCCGTCTTCGAACATTTGTGCCTTTCCTCCTCTTTGTGCTTTAAGGCCAAGCTTTTCTGATTTTCTTAGCTAGAGAACTAGAAGAGATAGAAAACATTTAATTTTAAGTAGAATTGTTACATGAAGAGGTTTATATTTTAGTTGGTCACATGAGCTTTGTCTTCAAAATACCTGCCGCTATTGGTTTCTTCCTGAGTGAATGCAGGTGTTGCTGAGCTCAGAGCAGTCAGTGGGGAGAAGAGGCTGAGTGAGCCCTCCCCCTTGAGCTATTCTTATTGTCACCGTGGGTGGGCTTGTGGGACATAGAGTGGGCCTGTGCTGAAAATCAAGGAGGGGTGAGGTGGGCAGGCAGGCTGGCCAACCGAGGATGGTGTGACTGTTCTCTTCTTACAGCTCTGAAGAGTGACCTGGGATACTCCGCCGCCACCAGAGGTTAGGAGCAGAGCCTGGAGGAGCTGTTCTAGATAGCCCTAAGCCTGGTTCCTCAAGCCCTCACACTCATTAGAAGGGGATCAGCCATGGAGGTAGGGGGCCAGGTGGCAGCCTGGCTTCTGGCTGTGTGACCACTCTGCCTGAAGGTTCCAGGAATCCCCACTCACTAGGGTGTCTGGAGCGGAGCTGAGGCAGCTGCTGAAGCAAGGAGGGAGAGAGCCAGAAGATAACGTGTTCGTTTCCGTGCTCTGAATTCCTCAGTGTTCCACCCACGGAGAAGGAAAAGTGTACAATGCTGGGTCCCCAGCTCCTCAGGCTGACGATTCACCCTCGTGAAGTTTGATTTGCTGAGTAGGTACCTTTAGGCAGTGAGATGGTAGAATGCAGAATTCTGAGTTCCAGCCTCAGGCTTGATCTTGTGTAGGTGCCAATGCAGCATAGAACTGACTCCCTCAGAGAGGGTGTTCATACATTTTGGCTTAGGCAGAGAAATCGCAGACTCAAAGCCTGCCCTGCCCTCTCATTCTACAGATAAGGAAGCAGAGGCCCAGAGAGGTTATATGAATGAACCAAAATATTTGGGCTCTCTTTTGCCTTTAGCTTTGGCTTCCAGACCCATTCAGAACCAGCAGACCCAGGCTCTAGGGCACACTGATTAAGTCTGGGCCTTCCCCACAGTGGAGGGAATGAGCAAAGACACAGAGGGCAGGTTAGCTTGAGTGGCTCTGTAGCTTGAGTGTATGTGCAGCAGTGCATGGGACACCCTCCTCTCAATTACTGGAAGGCTGATAACAGTCGTCTTGAATTGCCTTTACTCCTGTGGGGTAGAGGAGGGGACTTAATCAGAATCACCTGGGGAGATAATTTCCCAAAGCCCGTGCACAAACTCTGCTTGCCTCTCCCCACCAAAAGTGAATCCAAAATGGAAGAAGGGATTGTGGTGAGCCTGGGTGTTTGTAAGTACTTTGGATGTGCCCCTCCCATCCTGAGACCTGTTGCGGTACTACCTGGCAATGGTAAGCTCCTTGAGGGAGGGTCTCGTCTTAAGTGTCCACAGCATCAGATGGAGGGTCCAATTCACTAGACACGTGTTGAATGGATGGATGAAGCAGATTGCAGTGTAGAGATAAGAAAAGATCTCCTAGACAAAAAGGACTGGGCCCTGGAACGTGAGGAGGCCGGAAAGCTACTTGGTCAGTACGTGTTTATTGAGCCCGGCCATCTTCAGCCATCTTGCCGTCGACCCTCTGTCAATAAACATAAACACTGTTTTGCCCTTGACCTCAAGAGTTAAAATAATAAATAGCTTAATTGGTCATCATTAATTCTACTTTGAATTTATTATAGATAAATGTGGCCTTGAAAAGAATCACTCCTACGCTGAGCACATGCATTTTATTCGGAGCCTCCCAAAGGTGCACGGGTAGTAAAACGAATAAAATTGGTCTCCCACCTCCACCCTCCCATCGATAGCGCATTTGCTATTGAGTCCAGGCAAATGGCCATTTGCAGGGTTGGATGAGTAGTTAAGCCACACAGGCACAATGTAATATGACAACATTCTTCATGGTAATATCGTCCTTCCCCTCATTACATTTGAACATAGATTGCCAGCATGTGAGGCTTCCAACCTTGCTCTCTATTCGTGAGTTGAGTTCTTCAGATAAGGTGAAGCCCACATGTGCTTCCCAGAAATTATTGCCTATTTGTAAGCCTAAACAAAATCACAGCTATTGTCTCTAAGAACTTAATTTCCACAGCTCTTTTCTTCCTATCCTTAATTATGTATATATTTATAGACTTGAGCCACCTGCCTGCTCAATGCTCATGTATAACCGTATGTCTTATGTGCTACTTAATAGCTCAGGGCGCTTCCTTTATACTCTCTTTGCTTCAAACTCTACATTTCAATATCTGTATTCAGCTCGGCTTCTGAGTATTAAAACATTTTTTCTCCACTACCTTAAAAAGCTGCAAACAAGCCTTTCAGCATTTTATCTGGACCAAACAGTAGTGGTTTTACACAAGAAACGAGAACTCTTAAGTAAATCTATGTATTTATATGACTAAAGTGCATTATAAAAAGAAGCAATAAATCCAGTTTTCTGCATAAAAGGGATTAGATTTTCCAGTTTACCTCTGCACTGGGATTAATAAAATGTGCAACAAATAGCTGATGGAATGATCCATTTGAAGTTTGTAAAGGCATCTTGGGAAGCTGGTGGGAGTAGCCTTTTATTTTTTCAGCAAAAGGATGCCTGTTAATTTTTTGATTCAGTCTTGCTCCTGAATGACTGTTTTAAAATGAGCTGAGAGACTGTTACCTGCCCATTTCTGCATGGCTGAGCAAATTCCCCCCTAAATCCAAATTTCTCCTCATTTCCATCACTATACATCTCCAAATTACAGAGAATTCATTCCTGAGCTGGAGAGGTGCCAGAAGTTTCTCATCTAGCTGTCTGTTGGGCTGCCTTTTTCTTTCCCCTCTTTGAGGCTTTCTGATGCCTAGAGTGAGCTCAACTCAAAGGTTTCCAGCCTCACACTCGCCTCACATTCCCCCACAGTCACACCGAGCTCTGGGATTCAGAGGAATACCGTGTGCCAGCAACCGATTCACAGGCTCCTTGTACCTGCAGGTGTTCCAGAAACTTCAAAATGCGTCTGGTAATGTATTTGCTCCTCTAACATGCCACTTTGGCATGCATTATATGCAGCTGCTTATTATTTTAAAAAAATCTGTCTTCTGAAAAACATGCATGCTAAAATGTCAAAGGGGGCTTAGAAGACCGTGTAAGCTTAATTATTGGTCTAGGTACGTGTGTGTGTGTGTGTGTGTTGTTAATGGAGGCATGTTTGCATAAATATGTATTATTTATGTACACACTTGTCTGCATAGACAGATTTCACTAAAGGAATCTCATTGAAAGCACTACTTTTTATGTACATCCAGGTTTTCTAATCAGATCTGTAAACATCTTACACAGCAGCAAGTAGAGGAAAAATACATTTTTCATCCCTATGCAAACGGCATGTTGTAGGCACCTATTTGAAAAACCCTCCTTTCTTTCTTAAGAAAAGGTGATTTTGTGTGTGTGTGTGTGTGTGTGTGTATAGGGAGTGTTGGTTCTTGAAAATTTGGAGAGAAGAGTTATCTTGCTGCTGCACGAGAATCTCTACCCCATGTTACCTGCCTTCTTAAAACTCAGTAATCACTGAGGGGAAGGGATGTGGTTCTGCTTCAGAGTAACCCCATGGGGACGTTGAGCCGCAGTGTTCAGCAGGCATTTTAGGTATTCTAAATACTAGTGCTTGAATAATAAGTAGATGGGGTAGATTTGCTATCACCGAGTCCTGCTATGTTTCCTGGCTTGTAGAGATTGCATTCACACTGTACCTTTAGAATGTGCATGTGTTTATTGAACTCTAGTGAAGCAGCGTGAGAGTGTGGGTTCATAAATCACATCATTTATTTGCCAGTGTTGGGTGCTAGATTCTAAAATTAAGAAATTATTTAGCAATTAATAATACATTCAGCTTCCCTTGTCTCATTGGGTGAGATTTACATCCTGGGGACTTGCTCTTCTAGTTATAGAGACAAATGATTTAAGGTTCAGACTTAATTGCTGTTTCAAATCCTTAAGCTAGAAAGATGCTTGCAGTACTTTATTTAAAAGACTTATTTTGAAAAATGTGTATGTATATTTCTAACTGTGGTGGTGAGCTAATTATGACTCTAATGTGCTATGTGTAAGATAAACAACTTTTCTTGAGTATTGCTCACTTGTACAGTAGAATTTGCTTTCTTGTCTTCATATTAATTTTACTTTGCATCCTGTCCTTGCTTTTTGAGAGATCAGTAATTACTAATTGTTGTGAAGATGAGAAAATAATGTAGTAACTCAGAATTCACAAACAAAAGTAGGTTGAATTAGCAGTTTTCTGAAAAATTAAACATATTTTCACAAGTGAATTTTCTAAGTGTGCAGTAGGTATTGATATTTGAAAATGGAAACAAGTATCAACTTAAGTAGAGCAGGTTAGGATAGTGTTAATGCCCTCTTGTAGTTCCTCACTATATTTAAAATGAGGTAGTAAATAGCTTATTTTATATTGGCTATTAATGACTTTTGCTTCACGATATTGATTATAGAACAAACAAATTAATTTTGATTTGCTTTGAAGTTGAGATGACTGTAAACTTTGGTAAAATAGTTTACTGAACTGTAACAATAAAAAGGCATATTCTTGAAAATCAGTGTGAAAACCACTTTCCTTTTTGGTGTTTGAGATCCAATATTTTATCACTTATAGAGCTGCATACTTAAGAGGATTATATGTATTTCCAAAAGAATTTATATAACGTTTAATGCTGATTTTTATCAGCCATGTTCAATTCATAATTACTCAAAGCAGTACAGTAAAAATACATTTCAGTATGTACGAATGGTTCCTTGAAAGGGCATATTATATTAGAAGCCATTAAAAACCTCTTTTGGCTATTAACGTTATACTCATGTATTACTCTGTGTAACCGATTTTAATTTAGGCACTATGCATTTCCAATATTTAAATACACCTAATATTGTAACCTGTTTGATGTAGGAATATTGCCTTTGAATGTGAATAACTTGATGAAGCTTTCAAATTGAATGTATAGGATGACTGAAGATTTAGTAGTACTTTTTTGGTATATAATGCAACGTGCATTAATGTAAATATACAGATAATGAGCCATGTAAAAACATTCATTGCATTCAACCACATTACAGAACACTTTCATCTTACTTTTTTTTTTTTTTTTTTTTTTTTTTCC